>NC_134582.1:90392733-90612733 GCF_037038515.1 Microtus pennsylvanicus
TGCTTCATTGAAATTACACTCGAAGCTTAGACTGCATACTCCCTCTGCCATCGCCACTGCCCACTGCCTTCTGTACTCTGCTTCTATTGTTTTCCGTAGCACTTAGAATTTTCAGTGCACATGACACACGTTGGCTCTTTATTCTGTGTAACCTACGTCCCTGACCCTCCTTCCTCCTTTGGGAAGGAAGTTCATAACATGTGATGACAAGTTGTCATCATCAAAACAAATGGATTAAGAAGCTCTTCCGGGCATTAGTGAGGTATACCTTCAGCTGTATATGTGACAGTGGATGTTGCTGTCCCATGGGTTGGGGTCCAGACTGAATAAAATTAGACTTTCATAGAACAAACAAAAAAAACCAAACTTGCACCGTCTACAACAAAACACGGGCAAGAGCCTCTTACAAAAGCGCAGGGGCTTTCATCCTCAGCCGCTTCTGAAGCCAGTTCTCTGAAAGTACCCATTTCCATAATGCCAGCTGAAAGATGCCCGCTGCAAAGAAACCTTCAGCGAGCCTGGCTGCTTTTTCACGAGTTCCTTTCTCCTATGTTTCTCTCTGTCCATCCTTTGTGGGCAGGAGTTCCCCTTGCTTCAGTCTCCTCATAATGCTCGCCACACACGGATATGAAAAAGACTTCCATCATGGTAGGATGAAGGAGAAAGAGCTAGGGTCCCACGGCCCACGGGGGGGCTGGAAACAGCTGGCAGGAAGTAGTTTGACACACACTCTCATGGACTCCTATCAGAGCCGTTGTGCTTCTGGAGACCACGTAGGAGCACACATGGTCGGACGTCCCTCCCAACAAACACAACTCATCCTCCAGTTCCTCCACAACAGTGATGGGGGCGGGGCAAAGAAGCCTTGGGTAGCTGGAGTTGCATTTGAGATGTCTTTCATCTTGAAAGTGAATATTAAGCAGACGCAAGTGGCCGTAACAAGTGTCTAAAGTAGAAACCATTTGGTTTGTGATCGGTGCTGGCCTCACCCAACTCTGCCACCTGGATAATGACTTTCTAGGTTGGAGCCTATAGCTGAGAACTTTTGTCTGGGAAGCTAGCGGGCCATCCCAAAGACCTTCCAAAGAGACGTAATGGCTTAATTATTACTTTAATCAGAAGGTCAAGGTTTCTAAAGGTCAGCTTCCTGCCCTTAAGGTTTTCCCGGCCCCCTGGCTTTATCCACAGCTGACCTGTTCTTCCCACAGTTCAGCAGGCTCTGGGTTACAACAGGGAAAATGGCCAGCTGGATCTCCAATCTGCTTCATGCCCTGTAAACAAGATGTACCCTGATTAAATGAGGTGCATGGGGAAGCCTGCGAGGGGGAGGAAGCTGAACAGGGACTCGGAGGCGGTTGACTCACAGGTTAACTACCCATTAAAGTGGAATCTAAAACAAGAAATAACCTTTCCCCGCATGGTTTGTATCTGAGGCTTGTGCAAAGGAAGAGGCGCTGTGCAAGATAACTGTGCTCGTGGCTGACAGGTGAGCTGGACTTGCTTGACTGGCTCTGAGCAAGCTCGCCAAAAGGGCAGAAGGAATTAAGGAAAACACCCGTTTGTGAAGTTTTACCTTAAGTGTAAAATGAATATCCCAGACCCTGTCTTAGAGAGACGCACACCCTCTCCCCCCTCTCCTGCAGCCTTCCAGGAGGAAAGGTTAGGGTGGCTTATCCCAGTGCCATTCCCTATTCCCACCCTGCACCAGCAATACCATATCACACCATTAAATTAAAAGCAGTTCTTTGGAGAGGAAAAAAAGAATATGCCAGGCTTAAGTGCCTTGTTAGTAATGGGGCCTTTTCAGTGATCTTGGAAACAAAAAAGGGAAAGAAAAAACATTGTAGGCCAGAAAGTCTACCATGCTAAGCCAGTCTAGGTTTGCAAGTTGCTCTGATTAGTTTGCCCCCAAGAATCTGGGCGGTGGTGGCTGCTGGCCTCTCTACTCAATGGCGTTTTCCCAGAATGGACCTTTGAGATTCGGTTCCACCCAGCTCGACTCTGCTGGTTTTCTTGGGAGGCTTGGGTTTTCTCTGGAGATTGTTTCTGGGAGTCTGCCCCTGTTTCCCCAGCTCTGATAGCTTCAGTTGCTCTTCTCAGACCCTATACCAGATAACCCCTTTGCTCTCGCCACAGCTGCTGTCAGGGCACCCTTTAACTCTTCCTGTGCACTTATCTTGAAGGAATGGAGCTCCTGAGAAAGAAGAATCAGCTACAGAGTTCATCCTTTGTAGCCCAGGCTGCTCGGGTCTACCCTACTAGACATTCGCCCCAGGCAGCAGCAATAAAGCCCCACATACAGCCCCAGGCATCTCAGAAAACAAACCAGTCCCCATATCAGGTACCTGAGCCAGGCCAGGCAGGAGGGTGCTCATAACAGATATATTTTTTCCTTTGTTTTAGAACAAATGGTGCTCCTGAGTGCCCAGGTTTGAGTTGAGGGAAATGAGGGTACTGGGAAAGACAAAACAAGAAGTGTGATAGTCCTGTTTTCTTCCTTTCCCAGAGTTTCCAGGGTGTCCCTGTACCCCACCCTGGGTCAGCCAGGTCAAGGGCAGGACTGGCAGGCAGGCAAGCTGGCTCCTGCCTGGAATGTTCAATGATGGCTCCTGTTTTGTTCAGCTACAGGTTCCCTGGGGGCTGGGCCAGTGTAACGCCTAGTGTATCTTCTCCAGTCCTTTGGGAGCCTCTCCGCGACATTCTTTGCTGACTATCACCCCTTCCAAGGCCCTAAAATCAGGTGGTGCCTTGCATTATAAAATATACAGCATAGAAGGTTCTGGAAACTGACAAATTGATTACATTTAAGCCTCAAAGGCAGAATGGGTTTCAAAACTGTTCTGTTCTTCCAGATAGCCTTTTACATTCCTGTGCTAGAAAAATCCAAAGCCAGGTAAACTCTGTTAGGAAGCATCCAGAGAAAGGAGATCAGGAATCCTGCCTCCAACTGTGGTGACCAAGATCAGGTGCATCTCACAGGTGCAAATGCCAAGTTCTGCCCTCTCCTCTCAACACCACCCACTTCCCCTCCTGACTCGGGCCCATCCTGGCTGTGGCTCTTGCTCTCCCGGAGAGTTTTAATGTCTTACCACAGATTAAGAACAATCGCAGTGGGTTTTTGATCCTACTGCACGTACTGGCTTTGGGGGAGCCTAGGCAGTTTGGATGCTCACCTTAGGAGACCTGGATAGAGGTGGGCGGTCCTTGGGCTTCCCACAGGTCAGGGAACCCTGATTGCTCTTCGAGCAGATGAGGGAGGGTGACTTGATGGGGGAGGGGGAGGGAAATGGGAGGCGGTTGCGGGGAGGAGGCAGAAATCCTTAATAAATAAATAAATTAAAAAAAAAACCTTCATGGCTGTCCTATGGAAAACCACCTGCCTCATCTGCATGGACTGCCCCTTACCTCACAGTAATGTTTCAGAGTTAAAGCCGTTCACTATCGCATAACCGATTCTGCCATGTTGAGAGCTTTGCTGTGCTTACATAGATGCCCTTCCCGCTACCCACACTGTTGGTTTCTCCCTTGACACTAACAGGTCGTTTGGCTAGTCCCTGCTTCCCTGCCACAGGGCCTCTTCTCCCTGGTTCTATTACATCTCCATCTCACTTCACACTCGCCATCTTTATCAGCTATTGTGCTCGGACCCAGCTCTCCGGACCTGGACCTATATCTACAGGTCTCGCTGAAAACCGGCAGAATGGGGCAACCCAAGACTTGAGCGACTCAATGCTGAGCTACTGTTACCAGCCCACGGGACGCCAAGTGTGACCTGAGGTACTGCCAGGAAAGAAACCACCAAAAACAAAGACACAGAAACAAAACTATGAGTCCTCTAGTGGTAAAGACAGACATACTAAGGAAGGATAGACTGCTCAATATTATAATGAGTGATTATAGACCCAAGGGGAAACTTTGGCAACATAAAGAAGGAAGTCATGACTTCTGTTGGGAGGGGATAGGACAGAGTATGGGCATAGTTTGCTTCCCCGGGGTCTTTTGGCTGGGATAATGAGAAGGGGATTCCTATGGAATGAACCAAAGAAGAGTCCTTTGGGATATCTGTCTCCCTGTTCATAGCTACTGGCTCAGAACCTTACCTCGTCTGCCCTGTTAGAGATAGGGAACCATCTAGGAGGAATGACTCCCAGGCTGTTAATGGATTTTAATTGGGGCCACCAACAAATTAACCCATTTATGTTAATCTATGTTTTGCCTTATGGATTTTTACTTCTTTTTCATTTTGCACCTCCTGTTTCTTCTCCGTGTCCTCTGATGTCTCTTCCATGACTAGATTCATCTCCTCTTCCTCTCTCTCTCTCTCATCCCTGCCACCTGCCCGCCCCCAGAAGTCCTGCCTAACCTCTCCTGCCTAGCCATCGTCCATTCAGCTCTTTATTAAACCAATTTAATTAGAAGGTACGTTGGCACAGAAACATCTTCACACTGTACAGAAAAAATTATTCTACAACATCAGGCAGATTTGATATTCTGTGTCAAACAAGCAGCGAGTAACACAGGGATGGAGTCTCTGTGAGTAACGATCATAGTTGAGCTGTGGATCCCATCAGCACCCCCACTTCCAAGGGTGCAGCCTGGGGAGGAGGTCCAGGAGGTTCAGGGATAGGGAAGGTTTGGGGAGTGGGATCCTATATGATAATTTAGTACTAGAACGCCAATGCCTGACTATTGTGAAGGGAACCCTTGAATTTGCTGCAATGCGAATGTCTTGCTTCTGTTATATGTAATAAAGATACAGAAGTCATGATGGATTTTTAAAAGAATACGGAGATCTGAAAAGGAGAGCACAGATGCACCCTGTGCATTAGGGTGGCAGCTGGAATGGAGCAGGAGTAACATGCATCAGCAGGGATTAGAGGCAGCAGAACCCTTCCACACTTTTGGGAATGAATATGTTGGGTTTAGCTATTGTGGAAAAGAGTCTAGCTACTGTTAGCAGTACACAGGACAGGCGCTTAGGGAATTTCCCCCTCTCCTTGCTGACATAACAGAGCTGCTTCTTTCTGGCTTCTAATACTCTAGTCTACCCATCCCACATTGTTTTAGGCAAAGTTCTCTAATGGAAAGAATTAGATACATAGACAGACAGATAATAGATGATAGGTAGGTAGATGATAAAAATAGAGATGATACAGATATCAATATAATAAAAGGGATTGTTAGGTTGGTTTACATTGCAGGGGCTGGATAATCTAACAATGACCATCTGCATGTGGGAGATGGCAAAAAACCCAATAGCATTGCAGTCCAGGCAGTTGGATGCCTTAGTAGTACCAATTGAGCACCAAAAGCCTAGACACTCCTAGAGAGTCTCCGGTTATGAATTCACCTTGCGAGGCAGAAGAAACTGGAGTGTGACGTGAGCAAGTCATGGCAGCAGCAGGGGTAGATGCACGTGCTCAGAAGAAGTGAAATCAGACGTGGGCACACCGATCTTTCCTTGAACTTCTTTCGCTGTCTGCCCTCCACCCTAGAAGCTGTCATCCATACTGAGGGCGGGGTCTTTCCCTCCCAGCGCTGTTTAACAAGTCAATCCTCTGCAAATGTCCCACACACCTCACAGGAGCACGTCATGTCCTAAGCATCTCTCAGTGATGCCAAGTTGACAACCAGGACCAGCTATCCATACCTTCTGGCCACGAGTCTCTTAGGGGTCACAAGCCAGAGCTTTGCTGGAGTCAGCTTCAGTGAAAGAGACAGAGGGGATGGATGCGACAGAGGCCAGAAGCTTAACAGCTAAAGGGCTCTTTGTTTCACTTTTACAAATGTGCCTTCAGGGTCAAAATGGGGGAGAAATGAACGGACAATGGGTGAACCTCGATAGCTGTCACTTCACTGAGTGTTTGTACTTATAACTTCATGCTAAGTATGCTCAGTGTTTGTTGGCTGACCACTCCTCAGCCATGCTCACAGAGGAGTGGGAAAGAGGTGTCAGCTCTTGCGATCCTTTGCAAACTGGCTTCACCTCTGCTCATTCCTAAGAAAATAGCAGCTATGCCAAGGGATAAAAGCCATGAAAGGTCACTGGAAAATGGTCATTTTGGAAACCGAAGAAAGCGAAGCCACAAAACTAAGCCTTATAATATGAACTCCCGGGTCATGAGACCCTTAGGTTCTTGAGGTTTCAGGGTGAAAGGGAGAAGCAGAGCTGAGAAGTCTACAAGAGAGAGGAGGCAGGGGGGACTGCAAACCAAACCAAACCTTGCCCACCCCATGATATTCCTGGGAGTTGACTTGATGTGGGAGGCAGCAGAGAAATTTTCAAAACAAATTTATTATCAATTAATTTAGCCAAACGCAGCATGCAAAGAGTTCAGAATTATTGTGGAAAAGCAAGTCACCCAAGTACGATAGAATAAAGCTGGAGAGGAATGGGGAGTGGGGTAAAGGGGAACAGAAAAAGAGGGGTGGAAAGAGAGACACGGTGAGAAGAGAGAAGAGAGGAAGGAGAAAGAAAAGGGAGGAAAGACGTCATGAACTTCCACACACACTCTACCTAGTGGGGACATGGTTACACAAGAATCAAGCCTGTGCCCCATTCAGGTGGTAGGACAAGCCGCTGGCACCTCCTTCCCACAATGTGCAGCCCAGATGGAGTGTTTTGACCTCTGGCTTGTCCCCACCTCCTTGCTCTGCTAATAACAGCGCATTCTTTTGATAATTTTTCCTTTTAAAGGAGATAATGCCCTCACTAAAAGGTCAGCCGGCTAAAAATATTCTTGCTCGGATTTTCCGTGTGCTTTTCTGCATGGTTTCTCCGCTTTCAGTCTCGCCTCAGAGAAATGACTGAAGTATTTTCCACCCCCAGGGAATCATTTTCCAGGGACCGGTGCCAAGGTTTGCCTTCTTCCTCCTCCATCTCCCCTACTCCGGTCTCCCCAGTCAGTTTCATGAGACTCAAAAGAACAACTTTATTGTAAAAGAGAGTCAAAACATTCTTCTGATTTTGCAGCCCCAACGAAAGCCAAGGTTCCTTTTTAGCAGTTCCCTTTACAGCGGCAAAGGGTATCGACTAATGCACTTTTGCATGCGCGTAATTAAAACACTCTATCTTTGGAACGGGGCCCCCAGTTGCAATGAAGACATGAGGTGCCGTAACGCATCTTACTGCCTGTAGGTTGACACAGCAGCCTTCTCTCCACCACAGCAAGCAAGGTGATGGTTGCCCCGAAAGGATACCTGAAATTCCGGCTTGTGGAATCACTTGACTGAGCTAAGACAGAGGCTGCTCTTCACTGGAATCTTCCAGACCAGCTGCAGGCACCTCATTCCCACAAGGTGCAGCCGAAGGATACACTGGGAGGCACAAATCCCTTCTTGGGCACATAATTTGCCTTGGTCATATTTCTAGTACCAGAACAAATTCCTGAGATAAATCACCTCGGTAACAGGGAGTGTATTTGAATGTTTGGCCCATAGGGAGCGACACTATCAGGAGGTGTGGCCTTGCTGGAGAAATGTGTCCTGTAGGGGTGGTCTTTGAGGTCTTACATACTCAAGCTATGCCTAGTGTGACACACAGTCCCCGGATGCCTGTAGGTCAAGATTTAGAACTCTCAGCTCCTTCTCCAGCACCGTTTCTGCCTTCAGGCTGCTGTGCTTCCTGTCATGATAATAATGGACTAAACCTCTGAACTGTAAGCTGGCCCCAATGAGATGTTTTCCTTTATAAGAGTTGCCAGGGTCATGGTGCCTCTTCACAGTAATAGAGCCAACCCTAATATACCTCCTAAAGGTTTCATGAGCTCCCAATCAGCATCAGAAGATAGGGCCAAGTGTACAACACTTTATATTCACATAATAACAACTTTTCCCTTTCTGTAGGGGCCCTGGTGTCTCTTTTGAGACTTTGTTCCAACTATCAATCTACCAATGCCTTTCCTTCCTTCCTTCTCCACTTTCCTCATGACGGAAGCATTTCCCCAGACCCAGCCTCATCTGCAGGAGGCCTTGATGCCATAGTAGTTCCAGAGAAGGTGGCATGCAGTGAACCCAGGGGACATGGCAATGCCTTCCATCTGGAAAGACTTCAGTTTTCAGACACAGAAAGATGGACGCAATGGATCAGGGATATAAACAAAATAACTGCTTGTTTCGTATCTCACAGTTAATGTCTCATTTTATGAAAGTTTACTTTTATGCCTTTGCAACACTTTCGGCCTCACACTGTATCCAGAGGAGAGCCATTGTAAAGAGCTCCCATCAGGACTGCCTGCTCTAAGGCACTGCCTTTGAAAAGGAGAAAAAGAGAAACTACAAAAGCAAATTTTATTTTGGCGTCCTAGGCTTGCCTTGACAGGCTGGGGTCAATTGGTTTCACCTCCTGTGATCTGCTGTTTTGCAGGGAGGCCACTGGGTATATTAAGTTTCAGGAAGACATTGTCTTGAGGCAGCCCAGGTGGCTGGCTGCTGGTGGCAGCTAAACCTGATGCTAATGAAGGAAAAAGGAGAGGCAAGGGCCTCATACCAACCCAAACAACGCAGGCTAACTTAGATCACGCAAAACACAGCTCGGTTTCCAAAGGGTTACTAAGAGACAGCGTATTCCCATCCAGATACCTCAAATGACACGTTTAACTGTGGAATCATTTAAATGAACTTTTTACAGTCACATAACAAAAGAAAGCCACACATCAGCTCATTTACCGAATACACCGAGGGAGCATCAGGCAGGCAGTTTTCAACAGAGTGAGCAAATCTCTGCTGCAGGTCCCAGGCGCTGGCCGAAGGCATGCTTAGTTGTTAGGTCAGCAGGAGCTAGTGCTCTGTAGAGCTGAAACATTCCACGGGGTTAAAGGTTTAACCTGATAGTTGGAAGGCTGTTAGATCCAGAGGTGGGTGATCGATGCCTACTAAGAGACTGGAGACAATGGATGATAATGTTTAGCTCTTGATCTGCAACATTCCAATGTTCTACAATCACAGAGCTTTTAATGAGTCATCCGGTCTGTAGAATCTTCATCATGTATGGTGTTGGGGTGGGACACCTCAGTCTATACAGGCCAGAAAGAGAAAGCGCTGGTTCAGCAGCACCCCATTCTCTCTGGTGGGAGATCGGTGCAGTATGGGCTCAGGGATGCTGTCTCACAGCAGCTCAGGTACACCTACCAGTGTGGCTGGGACACAGCACTGTTTCTAGTGCAGAATAAGATAGGGCACACACACATGCACATGTGCACGCACACACACACACACACACACACACACACACACACGTGCATACACACCACTCCAGAACATTTGCAGCTGTCTTCACTCCACCATCACAGCTCTTTTCCTGTGCATATTTCATGTGCACATTTGCCTGAGTATACATATGTGCACCACATGTGTGAAAGCGCCTGTGGAGGTCAGAAGAGGTATTGGATCCCTTGGAGTTACAGATGGTTGTGAGTCACCCTGTAGGTGGTAGGTACCAAACCCAGGTTCTTTGCAAGAACAGCCAGTACTCTTAGCTGCTGAGCCATCTCCCCAGTGCCAAGTACCATAGTTTCTTTTTAAGGCTTGTACTGGTTCAGTCTTCCAATAAATGGTTGAAGTAATATAGTTGGACATTTTCCTTGGGACCACAGTCTCCCCAACAATGACACAGAGACTTAATATTAACTATAAAAGCTTGACTGATAGCTTAGGCTTGTTACTAACTAGCTCTTACAACTTAAATAAGCCCATTTTTATCAGTCTTGTTTTTCTCGCATGGCTTCATTACCTTTACTCTGTACTGTCCACGCTGCTTACTCTCCATCCTGATGGCGACTCTTCCTTCTTCTCAGCATTTTATGTGCCTCAAAAATCCTGTCTAGCTATTGCCCCTCTAACGTTTCATTAAACCAATCAGAATGACACATTTTCACAGCATACAAAAAGATTATTCTAAAACAGACTAGCTTTTGAAATCATTTCATGTCTGAAGCTTCTGAGACTCAAAGACATGATGTAAGCTTCTTAAGGTCATCCAGCAAAGTGAGTGACAAAGGTAGGGTCAGACTGAGGACTCTGATGGGGGGAGGGGGAATCTTTACTCTTTCCTACTACCAAGAAAGGAGATGCTGAAACAGAAAGCAGAATCCTCTGTGGTCTGGATGTCGACCCAAAGTTTCTATATTGGAAGTATAGCCTTAAAAATCATGTTAACAGTATTGGGAGGATTTTGGGAAGCAATCAGGGATAGCTGAGGTCCCCAGAGTGAGACTTTGTTGTGGCATCACAAGCTTTAAGAAGAGAGGAGGGGCTGGGGTTGGTCCCTTGCCTCATCTTACCACGTGATACCTCCCACCTTGTTTTTATGCAAAAACGGTGACTTTCACTTGATATAAGCAACATGCTTTGGGACTTCCCAGGGCCCAGATCTGTCAGCCAAATAAACCTATTCATTTTTAATGATTTGTTCTCAAGAGCAGACAGACTAAGAGAACAATTCATCCCTTAGCTTATAATTTTAGATGGAGGTGTATTTTATTTTTCATGGAAAGTAGTTTGGACAAAATGGTATTGTTCCACCAGCAATGTGAAGTCCAAACGCATTGTTCTGGTACTCTTGGCAGAACTGTCCTGGTCAAAGCAAAGATATTCTAAAGAGAGATATTTGTACCCCTCCCTTTGGCTATCAGACTATAGAACAATGGTCTCTGAGGAATTGGAATTTCCCCAGGAATCTCTTTCTGGGAAAAGGAGAAGGCTGAAGCCCCTGAAGCTGGTGCCAGCCAAAGGAGGAACTTGTTTCCCAGGAAGAGATATCCCATAATTCTGACCTGTCTGATGACTTTGCAGGGGAGACCAGGAGCCCAGACAATGCTGGGTCAGTGATGGATGCAGCTACACCTAACCCTGAACCTCAGGTCAATACTCCAAACTTAGGTCATCGCTGAACTTCTCTGTCTTCCCAACATGGCCACACTGAATAAATCTCTTTTCTCTGCTTGTCACTCCTGTTGAGAATGAGTGGCCAAGCCTAGCTCTTAGGGGTATCAGGGTCCAGGTTCTTGCCCTAAGAACTCTGATAACACTGGTACTAATACTTAATGCCGATTCACTTTTGAGTCCCACCCAGCACTGTCGCCCTGTGAGCCTTTCTCACTTACACTCATGTTAGGGATGCAGGCCCTAGCCTTGGATTCCTGAGGCTTCCTCATCCTGAGTGCTCACCTCTGTTATTTTCTCGGCTGAATACTCCATATCTACTTTTAGAAACCCATACTTCCAGCCGTTTTGGTGTTCAGTCACCAAAACAGCCACCACTGCCCATCTAAGCCCCCAGGAGCTTCTCCCATTTCTGAAATGGTATAATGACTTCTAGCTTGTACCTCTCATTTGACGTGAACTAGATTGCAACCTTGGATTTTTCTGAGGGTCCCCACATTCACAGGCTCCCGAGTTAGAGCATGGATAACGAGGGCTAGAGAACAGGCTTGTTTCTGGAAATTCAAGTTGGGAAATTCTGGTCATAGATATGCCAGGCATGACATCATAGAACTGGGAAGGTGTTAGGGTCCAGGAGCCTTGCAGAGAGCTAAGAAACGGGTTGACAAACACTGGAGGGTGAGAGGGGGCAGCACTGAGTGAGGGGGTCTGGGTGAAACAGTCAAAGCACTGGCTTGTGTTTAGGTTAGAGGGTTGGAGAGCGGCAAACTTTAAATATATGTTCAGAACGCTTTCAGAAAACTGGAGGCTGAGCTTGGGAGATCTCCCTCACCACTGTTGATGTTTTTCACAGTATTCTCAGAAAGTAAACAAGGCTGGAGAGGGTAATAGCAGTTCTGCCATCTTAAATGTGCAGGTATGAATTATGCCGCTATGACAGGAATATAGAGGCTACTCCTATCAAAAGAAATTTTGGACAGATAATTCTGTGCCAAAGCCTCTCTCATTCCATACCCTTTGGAACATGTTTAATACATGCTATTTACATTTAGTCTGATCCATCTTTAGCTGAGACTTAAAAGGGGGGAAAAATAGGAAATTTTTAGAGACGGATCTGTATTTTGGCCAATTTTTACTGTTAAAAGCTAGCATTTTTTGGCAGTTTTTGAACAAAAGAATGAGACATGACAGATTAGGAGTAGCCAAGATAACCAAAGAATTCTTTGAGTTGTACATTATACAGTTGGAATCCTATCAAGTGGCTTTTTCCATTGGAACTTTAATTTTTTTTTCTTCAAATTTCATTATTTTCCAGAACTAAAAACACTAAATGGATATTGAAGACTAAATCAATTCTTACTTATTTTCTTTGGGTTGTTCAGATTTCCAATTATAAGAAAAGCCCTGCTTTCACAGTGGGACTCATCTCAAGAGTTCCTTTTGTTTCCTTTTGAGGATGCGCTTTTGAAAATGCCTTAATTGTCTTCTACATCGCAAAGAGAGAAGATCCTACCCACCTCTGTGCTCACGGAAATAGTGACTGGAGTCAGATGTTCATACACATCTGGAGCGGGGGTATTTTGACAGTAAGGAATTCATGTAAAAGGACGCTGTTCAGCACAAAGCAAAAATCCTCTCAGGGTTGCCAGCCAATCCATTATCTCCGCAAGAGAGGAGGTGGCATAGTATTGAGCTGGTCTGTATTTGGGACGCCACTGTAACCTAAATTTCAGCCCAGGCTTTCAATGGCTTCTCCATGACAGTCTCTGACACCACAGATGAATCCCACTGTCACAACCAATACAGTGTCGCTTGATCCTGACCGGGGCTAATCAGTGTGCTCCTCACCTTCCCCACCACACCATGGACCCCCGCTACTGACATTGTCCAGGTCCTGTTCTGCAGATGCTTCTCAAACACAGCATCCCACTCCTATGACAACCACAGGACCCTTTAGTTCTTTTGTCTATGCTGGACTCAAAATAGCCACAAAGACCAGTTTTGACTTTTTTTTTTTTTGGATATTTTTCTGATCCAAATAACTAGTTCTAGGCATTGAACTGGTAAGGAATCACAAATCTGGAATCCAGGCTGGTTTTACTTATGAAGGAAAACAGTCTGCTTAGTTGAGACCTTAATTAAACACATGAACACATTTTACCAGTTTCTGGTCACTGGTATGTAACTCTTATGATGAAGGATCTGGTTAATGGTTCCACGCTCAGCACTACCAAGCAGTAGCCACCTAAACCTTAGTGTGGAGGCCCAAAAATGTGAGTCTAGTTCCACCTTGTCTGAAGGTCAGAGAGTTTCAGCTTGCTCAAAGTTGTTGACAATTAGTGTATCTACACACCTTGACCTGGGGTGTGATTCCTTGGTGTTTTGGACAATAAGATGGCCCATACAGTTAGATCCACTCCACCTTGACCAAAGATGAGAGTTCTAGCATACTTCTTCTTCTTTGGAGTTAGGAGGTTTGACCTACGGAGTGGCTGCCTTCAGGATGCTTGGTCTAGGATGGGTTCACTGCCTAAACAACAGTATGCTTTTCTCATGAGTTAATGACTTGATGTCTCAAAGTATTGAAGCAAGTAACTGCTCTAGTTGTCCTTTGTATCACGTTAGTGCAGTCTTTTGCCTTCTCTTCCCTGTTGTACTGGGGCATAAAAGTGTATGGAAAATCAACCATGGGCGATTTCAGCATTCACTGGAACTTTCTTCCATAACTATCTTATGCTCCTGCCTTATTATTTTCACTGGTGTCTTGGTCCTCTTATTTTTCTAACCCCCACGTCCCTACCCTGGTAAGTGGTATGCTTGTCAAAGCTAGTTTCAGACACCTTAGTTAGGCCTTGCTGCTTTCTTCATAAAGTGTTAAGGAGACACTTTATGGCAGGTGGAGGAGCTGGACTCGGGCTCTCCAGAGGTAATCTATGGCCCCCGAGACTCACCTGAGTCCAGACAAGAGTTGCTGTGGTCACTGTAGGTCAGCCTTCCGAAGTGACTTTGTCTAACCAGCTGCTCAAGACCACGAAAGACCTTTGCTTAACTAAGTAAATGTATTCTGGACAGAAGCACAGGAAGAAAACACACATTTGGCTTCATCCCAGGGGAAGAGTGCTTGCCTAGTGTGCACAAAGCCCTGGGATTCAACCCAAACAGGACCAAGAAACAAATATCCTATTCGAACAACAAAACAGCTTTCCGAGTGAGAACAGACCATGATGACGAAAAGGAATGTGTTAAAGGTTTGCCAGGAAAGGTCAGGAAATAATGTAATTACAGCAGCTGCTCTACCAAGAGATTTTCATACTTTCTCTAGGCATACGTGTGAGTGAGCGTGAACACGTGCTTACACACACACACACACACACACACACACACACACACACACACACATACACACACACAGAGTTTATGATTTGGATTTCAAATTTTCAGGCCTTCTCTTTGACCTTGAAAACCAAGTAGCTCAAGTTGCCCAAGATTGAGCTAATACTGTGCAGAGATTAAAGCTTCAAACCTCAAGGTTACGAGTAGGGTTGCGACGTGAGTTAGGGTGAAGTGTTGAGTTCGCGGTGCTCGACTGGTCCCAGTCTAGGGAAGTTGTGAGCATCATACACCTGTTTAGATGGTGTTGTAGGAACAGTGTCAGCCTAAACTGTGAGAAGACAAGGCGAGTCCATCTACTTCTGTGTTGATCAGGAAAGAGACGAGCAGGAACATTAGGTCTCAAATGGAGTGTCCTGCGCAGGGAGGGCAGACTAGGAGGAGGACCAGGTCTCACTCAGGTAAGTCTCAAACCCGTCGCCACCCATTTCTGTACCTTGTCCTGCTCCTGTTTGTGTCACCAGCGTAGTCACCCGTGGCAGTCAACATAAAGGGACAAAGAAGGAATAGCAGGCTTAGCCCTCAAGTCCTCATGTCACCACGGCTTACGGTTGGGAGCAGCTTCTGTATTTGTTTCCTCAGTCCCTACAGAGCACCCTGTGTAACTTAACGGGTGCTTTTCAAGTCAGCTGCTTTGGATGTGAAAGCGCCAGCCCTGAGTGGGGTCTGAGCTACAGTTATTTCTGTACAATAAACAAAGCTATTAGCAACAGGATCTGAGATAGCTGGTGACCTTGTACAGCTGACAGGCACGTCAGGCCCGCCAGTCCTTCAGGGGACCTCACTGAAGTCACTGCCGTGGCTTCCTCAGCTTGGACATATTTGGCCTAGGGAATGCAAGGAATTTGCTGGCTGAGCAAGTTCATCTGTTCTGTTTTGTAACAGGCTCCTCTCCATTACTGCTTCTAAAAAAAGAAAAAAAGAAAATCCCCGGCAGGCTCCATTTCAGAAGTAGTACTATGGTCAATGGGACAGTTTTAGTCTGGAAGAATTTTCTCAAAATAAATAAATAAGTAAAAAAGCACCGTGACCTCAAGAACACTGAATCTGGTTCTGGCTTTCAAAGGGCCCCACTTCCCTCCCTAACCTGTAGCAAGGCCTAGAATGACATCTGTCTGCCTGTCCTGGCTGACGGGAGGGAGCAGAGCCACAGGCTCAACAGTCACTCTGCAGTTATTCCCGTTTATTGATGGTTAAACCGTCGGTCACAGAAACTGCACATCGAGGCACTGGGCACGCTGCAGCAATGGGCGGCACTCCAGGACATCACAGCCGCTCTAATGCTGTGCCATGTTTGGCGCTGTCTTCTTCCAGGAAGCCATTTAATCGTCACTAGCTGTGCACTGATTTCAAGCATTAAGTAACGGAATTTGAGAAAAATGAATAAATCAAGGTCAGGCTGATGACTTAGTTAAAACTCGCACTAATACAACCAATGCGACTCTTTCGATTTGTCACTAACTCTCAACACTATCTTAATCATTCTTCAGAAAGTAAAAACTGGTTAGTGATGGCATGCAGAAACCATGTTTTCTCTCATGTTTAATTTGCTCCTTATCTTCTGGAGGAAAACCAATTAGCATCTTAAGGGAATGAGCCCAAAAGTACTTACCAAATTAACCAGGCCGCCAAAGTAGAAAAAGAAAATAGAACCACTGCACCATCTAGTGGCAGAATGTAGCCTTGCAACTAAGCTGACCAACGCAATTCCATTCTACAAACCCTCCCCAGAACTTCTGAGCCTGAAGAATATTCACAAAACTGGCCAAAAGTGGGTCTGGCTGCAACAAATAATGAAACTTACAAACAAGCAGACAGTGTTAAGGGATGTAAATGAGTCCCAAGTGTTTCTCAATTTCTCTCTGCAAGATCCACCATAGGTCCAGGCATAATTTTATAAATCGACAGGGTTAGGCTTAACACCACCAAGGACAAGTCTTGGTGAAGGGCTCAAGTGTCTTCCATCTGGATTCTGGCTCTGGTCTTGCCGTAAGCATGACATTTATTGCCATGTCTCAATGCTCAGTGGATATAAAATGTACAAAGATAGTTACCCATTTAAAAACATTTTGTTTTGTTTTGTTTTTGGATTTTTTCGAGACAGGGTTTTTTCCGTAGCTTTTGGTTCCTGTCCTGGAACTAACTCTTGTAGACCAGGCTGGCCTCGAACTCACAGAGATCTGCCTGCCTCTGCCTCCCGAGTGCTGGGATTAATTAAAAACATTCTGAAACCAAGAAAAGAAAGCGAAGTAGTAAACTTTTGGTGCATGTGTGCAAGATTTGCATTTTGTCTGAGGTTTCTGTTTGTTTTGCATCATGGGCAATGCGGAAATGTATTTAATAATTTTGTAATTTTTATGGTAAAATGAGAATGTTTTCTGATACCCCCAAAAGGAAATTTACTTCAATTGGGTAAATTAAGAATTAAATAAAGACCAGTATAAGTGAAAAATGTGTTTACTTGCAAGCATTATACGTTAAGTTAGCTTTTGTCCTGATAGGGTCAGTGATATTCATAGGAAGAGACAGTCTACTCCTTTCTCAAGATGGTGGGCCTGGCTCCCTCAGAAATCCCTTTTAAAAAATCCATATTCTGCCTAAAATTTGACAGCCCAAATCCTAAGGCTCCCTCCACAAGGCCGTGCATGTGCCGAGGTCAACATCAGGTACTGTCCTCTGATGCTCTCTGTCATGTGGGTTTTGGGGACAAACTCAGGTCACTGGACTTGGTGGCGAGCACACTTACTCAGTGAGCCATCTCACTAGGCTACTTCACTTTTTCAGAGTTTATACTGGACCAGGAGCTGACCAATCAGGGCTGGCTAAAGAGCAAGGCCAGGGATCCTCCTGTCTCGTGTCCTCCTCTAGTGCTTGGGTTACAGGAACATGCTATGGCATCTAGCTTTCCCCATGTGTGCTGGAGTCATGAACACTGACTGCCAGCATTACTGACTGAGCCATCACCCCAGTCCCATAGCATAATTTTTAGAACAGTGACTCTTAGAAATAAATGTTTATGTGGCCCAGGATTGGTTCAACACAGACTGGCTCTTGGCAAATATAAGCCAGGCCAAATTTGTCTTTCAACTTGTTGCTTACCTTTTCAATACTTTTATGGTCCACAGGTGAAACTGGCCAGAAAAAGCCGACAGAAGATCAAGAGAGGCCGTGTTATTGCATTTTTCTATGGCTCTTGTGGTGGCAGAGATTAAACCCAGGATCTTACAAATACAAGACAAGCATTTTAGTTCTGAGCCACATCACTGACCTAGAGAATAGAGTCCACTGTGAGCAAGTCGAGAAGACACAGGCTAATCAGTCAAGAGTCCAGACCTGTATAAAGCTTTTGAAGACAGGTTTATTTATATATAAGTGCATGAAATTGAATACAGAAACTTTATTAAAATACTATATATTACAAATTTTAATCCAATAAATTCTGTGTAATGACACCGAAGTGCTGGAGTCGCTTTAACAGATGCTCTGTGTGTCTACAGCGGTTCACCCTGTATATTACAAAGAGGAGAGCCATGTGCGGATCTCAGAGGTTTCCTGGGACCAGACGCGGGATGGAGTGAGTTGTGCATCTCTCCTTTCCAGCAGTGGATTGAACTGCGGTTGTTTTCACAGGCCAACTTTCAAGAACCAAAATGAACTTGCATATGTTTATTGCTGCCCTTTGAAGAAAATGTGTGGTGAAAAATAATTTAAAATAAGGACCAGCATCTCTGAGGCTAACCCGATGCTTACTGCAATTAAAATACTTAAAATTCACTGCAAAATTTGTGTTCTTCAGGGAGTTATGCTATATACACAATGAGATTTGTACATGACTTGGGAAATAAAAAAATCGCTCATATAAAATTAAAAATCAATAGTATACAATATTTACAGCCTGTTAGGTATTACATATAAACATAGTTTAAATAATCCTTCCAAATGAAACTGTTTTATGTAAACATGCAGTACACATATTCATACAGTGTAGTTTACAGCCGGAGCAGAAGGGAGGATTGTGTTCACACAACGCAGGTACTTCATCACACACACTCTTGTTTGAGCAGCACCCTCCAATGTCTGTTCTTCCTGTCTTTAAGCTTCACAGTACATTTAGTATTTTTATTGTAAAAATAAATCCCTGATGACAAACATATTTCTAAGGTTACATAAAGTCTGTCTTTGTACTACAATATTTAACTAACACTGTTCACACAGGGATCTCTGCCGTAAAACTCAACTTTAAAATCCCACACTTAATTTGCTTGACAACATTTTTCCCCATTTCATACTTGCTTGGAAAATGAAACAAAACAAAACAAAAGCCAGAGGAAAATGCCATGTGGTGAAGGACGGGGAAAGTAGTGGTCACCTGTCATACAGTGGCTGGCTGGTTTCTAGGGAACCATATGAAGTTAGCAGTTGGACTGGTCTCAGTGGCTCATGCTGGCTCTGGAGTCTCATTGTAGGTGGTGCAGGCAAAGTACCAACCCCGGAGCTCCCTTAGTCCACTCTGCACAAGTCTCTTAACTTTCAAGGCACCGAGACATCATTCAGCTTTTATAAACTGTACTGTGGGTCAGCTAAATGATTCATCAGTGGGTTGAGCGTTACTGGAATTTTAAAGTGAGTTTCTTAGTACTGTCTGCTGGGTCAATTAGACTCATTACTCGAACAAAGCCACACTAGCATAGAGCTAAAGCTGCTCCCTCAGCCAGGGACATCTTAAGGCAGGAGCTAATACTGAGGGTAGAACCACAGGTAGATGTTCTGCCAGGTTATATGGCTAAATTGAGCAAAAGGAGGACTTCTTATTTATCTATCTAAACAGGCAAAGCTCGTGACGAAAGGCATGTACTAGGAAGAGAGTCAGATCTTTCCATATTACTCTGTGGAAACTGTGTCCACTATCATAAACACTAAGAAAAACTTTGCAAACAAAAGCTTCTGTTTTTCTTTGCAGGAAAAAAGCTATTCCATCCCAGCCATATTCAGTAATAAACATAAACATTTTGATTTAAAGAGAAGGAGCCAAGCACATGGCACACACCCCTAATCCCTGTACCCGAGAGGCTAAGACACAAGGATCAGAAGTTCAAAACTAGCCTGTGCTACACAGTGGGTAAGACCCTGCCTCAAACACATAAAACTTAAAAGCAAAATTAAGCCTTTTAACATCAGTAGTATTTCCAGTCTACTGTTCATTTAGGCAAGGCTCTAAAGAAGTTAATTTTTAAAAAGTAATTATACCAATATATATCTAGGAGGAAAAGTAAAGTACTCTGGTTATGGGGTTCAGATGATCATGCATCAGAGTTCCTCTTTCTAGGTATTTAATGCCATACTTTTTCCCAGTTTACATATAGACCTGATTATTCCCCAAAAGGGAAGAGCTGAGCCTACACACACAGGGGATGGGTACAGGATATCATCTAAAGGAAAACATGAACATCACACTGTCCTTCCCTCCATCACCCCCCTCCACGAGATAACCACCGCATAAAGAAGGGTACTGAATATTCGCTCTGGGCCAGCACTTCAGCTTCGGTCAAGGAACTGTGCACATCTAAATAATGACATCTGATAACTGCTTTAGAAAGAAGCGAAATTGTTAGAGGAACTGCTAAATAAATCAGTTCGAAAAACCAAGGAAACCATGACATGAGTTCAGCACACGTGCCACATATACAGGTAAAGAATGTGAGAGACAACCTCCTAAATTAAGAAATGATTCTGGATCACAGCTCAGCTTGCTCAGAAAGGTGGATGCTGCCACTATCCTCATGAAGAGTCAGCCAGTGCCTCTCCTTGGTTACTGAAAACATTTCATATATTTAACATTAATTCCTCCCAAACAAATCCCAGCTATGTTCAGACACCGCCACCCCACCCTGGATCACCTACAGGAGACAGGGATCCGCAAGGGAGATGGGCAAGTCCACCCACACAAAATGCACTACGAATAAAGTGCGTGTGTGACAGCCCACACTCCTGGAGTGAGGGATCAGCAAATCTGTGTCTCACTGCTTGAAAACACAGGGAACTTTATCACATATGCTTCTGTGCACTGACAATTCCTCCTCTTTGAATCTTCCTGTTACAAATGAGATTATACATTTTAAAAATATTGTATTTTAAAATCAAATATTGCCCTTTATATCCTGAACAGTTTCAAAGGGATGAGAAATCATGGACAATCATCAGGAGACACTAGATGACTGTCACATTTAACCAGAGACTGTAACCCCTCATTTTAAAAGGAAACAGTAATTTACCCAGTTATACTCAACTTGTGTTACCACACTTCCTGCAATCTAAACCCGTCAGCAATTCCCCAGTAATTTTTCTACGTTCCTCATATCTTACAAACAAAATAAACAGAGATGTTTTCAAGGAGTGTTTTAAAACACTCCTAAAGAATGCTTCCACATGGCAAGAGCACTGTGGTCTGCACACAGTTCAGAAAGTGCTCTCATCATCTAGTCGTCCCTGCATTATAAAATGGCATAACTTTAAGGTACTGGGATTTTTTTTTAATGTTAAATAGAAAATAGGTAACAAACAAAACAATAGCCAGTACCAACAGTGACAGGACACAGAAGTCCCAAATGCTCAGGATGACAGATGATAGGCGATCAGGAGGGGTGGGGAGCTAGAACAAGGACAATGATTTGCATATGGTAAAGAGTCAATGAATATTCTAAATTAACCCAAAGAAGTAACTAGGAAATGACAGTGGAGGAGGAAATGCTGGCCACAGCTACTTCTCCCACATCGCCCAGTGGTGACAGCCCTGCTGTAATCTACTCCTGTATGCCGTGGCACCACCACCACCAACTGTCATATCTGCATTATTCTACCCAGCGGGTACCAATCACATTTCAGAGTGAGATCTGAGACTCAGAGTAGTTAAATGTTGCTCAGACCAGAGTAACGAAGGAAGGCGACAGAGCCTGGATACAGACTGCACCATCTAGTCCTTTCTCTACTAGCTCAGAGCAACATCTAAGACACGGAAATGCCCAATTCAGAGGATTGGATGGGAAAAGGAAGAGGAGGATGGGTCGCGGGGGAAGCGACAAGGTACTAGTACAAGTTTTTCAGGGTTTGAAATCGCTTCCCCAGCTCCTGGTGGACTTGGGTGAGGGAACCCTATTTCTGGCATCTTTGTACATAGGAGATCTAGGAAGGAAACTCACCAAACAGAGCTAGGTAGTGAATGCCAGCCTGGGCACCTTAAAGAGGCCACCCTGCCTTCCACTGCAAATGAAAGATCCTGGAAGCACCGTTTCCTACAGCATTGTTTGATCTTAAATCATTCAGTGAACCTTGTTCCTTTCATAAACAAAACCCTTGGAAAAACAGCAGTGGAATCCTGTGTTACAAATACTAAGAAAGTGCTCTGGGTGAGACCTCAACACTGGGTGATATATATGAGGATTCAAACTAAGAGTGGTGCTTTCAGTTTAAATCCACACAGGCATCAGGTCCCCTGAGAAGCCAATGAAACTGTACCAGGGCCCATGACCTGCATCTCCTTCTCAGTGAAGTTAACAGGGAAATTACATGAGGCCCTGGTGCTGAAGAGTTTTAATTTGTCGTGAAAAAAATGTACTGCTAAACCATGGCTGAGTTTTCAGAAGGTGGAACCCGACTATGTCGGTGAGAGCTTTTGTCATGTCCCAAAAAAAGGGTCTCCAGCAAAAATCTTAAATACCCTCCAGTCTATTTGAAAGATCATTTAACTGAACAAATATATCAACTTCTCCAGTAGAATAGGAAAATGTTCATCAAGCAAAGCTTTCCAATTGGACTGTATTCATATATAGCTATCTATATATGTATATAATGATATACTTGTGTGTGTATATATATATATCATTAAACATTTGTCTCTTTAAGAAACAGCTAACTTCTTGAAAACTTCACCATATAAATGGCTATTTAGATAGTTTCATAAATCCATTCTATTCAACTGCACTTCAAAATACCAAGTGATAGTTACACAAAATCCCAATGGAAATAACTGAAGAAATTAAAACTACACACATATTCATATACAAACACAATGCTTAATGCAAATCAGCTGGGTGATGAGATGACTGCAGGACACTCTATAAAATAATAATTAACCCTTCTAGAGCAGAAACAGGAGCTCAGGTCTCTTTGGTCCATTCATTCACATATTCAATGTATCAATTTAATTTCTAATTAATTTTAGATTATAAACAATGAGCTCCATATTCATATTATAACTTTCTTAGAACATAAAATAACCATGTTAAAATAAATATTTGTTCTGTACATGAGACACTGTCCGTGTTAGCAGTTCTCCCAGTGGCACACAATGCTCTGAATTCCTGACAAGCCGTCTGAGAGAAGGGCAGAAATCAGCCCAACAGGAAAGGAAGCCAAGTCTATCTGGAAAAGACGCCTGGGTTTCATTTTAGAAAAGATTAAGAATATAAAGAATGCATGGGAGAAACAGCAAGCTTGTATACACACACACAAAGACCATCTCAAGACTTGTTTTCCCATATCTCTAACGCTGAAGACGGGCTTACTGGCTGATTTGGGGAGTTGTTAAATTTCCAAGCCACATTATAAATTGGTTTATGTACTGGCAAAAGCATCCCCTCCAAAAACTGCTAAGATACTCTCTTTGCTAGAGATAAGAGGGTATGGATGATAAAAGTCTTCAAACTAAATTAAGGAGCTTAGGGTGTTCCACTGTTTTTTAGATTAGTCATAAATTCATTCACAATCTCTACAATGGATCTTCCCTTAAGTTAGCACGTTTATAATTACAACTGGTCAACCCCCTCCCATACTCAGTTCAACCAGGGTTTGGACTTTCCCGACTGCTTGTATTCATAACAAACAACCGAGTGTTCTTCTAAGCCTCCTAAAAGGTTTTATAGACAAAGCACAACTCTACTTTAATGAATGTGATCAGAGACACTCTTGACTCAGGTAATAACTTAGAACATAAACTCAAATGACACCACGCAAACAAACTCCTCAGACAAAGGTTCTGTGCTGTCTTGACACACTCAGACTAACTGCCAGCTTGTAGAATGATACACTATGTCCCCAGCTTGCGCTTAGTGTAAATCTAACCCTGCCACAAGTACAGGGTAAGGTAAATTACTGCTCTTCCTATGTAAAGTACTTATTATTTTTCTATAAATGAGGCATTTTAAATCCCACAGCCTAATTTAGGCCACTTTCTAAGCAGTTAGTACTCCAGAATCAAAGACTGCCCAGACATGTACACCACGCAACACGGTCCCAGCGCAACACGAGTTAGCAGGTTGTGTTCTGTGACATATGAGGCAAAACATTCTAGAAGGGTTGAAGAATGCAACATGCATTTTAGACTTTTTCTTACAAAATTTATAAGAAAATTTTCAAATTATATTTTTGTGACACACAAGTGACAATGTTTGACCCAGAAAGGTTTTGAATCATATAAATAGAATATAATGTATAAGGGAAACTATTAAAAGGGTGTGAGTTACTGAAAAGTATGCACCCTCCAAGTCTATTTGAGTCCTTAGAACAGCTCAGCTAGTCTTCATTAAGAAGACTATTGTTTTTCACATAAATTTAAATAACAACACATAGACATATTAAAGCCCCAAATTCCCGAAACACTCAGCTTTAGAAACCAAATGCCTTGCTTAGTATTGAAAGCCTGGGATTCGGTATTCACATGGGAGTTAGCATTACAAACGAAGTCTGACTACGTTACCTGGACCATGTCAAGTATATTCACAGCACTCTACACATCTACACTTGCAAACTGTCACATGATCAATGTTAACAGAAAGAAAAGTTTGGCACATAGATCCATTTCTCAAAACGTCCCTGTAACTTAACACAACACTGTTGAGAACGATGATTTCAACACCAATGTTAACCTGATTGGCAGCTAAACAAGGTGCTTTTTCTTGCAGCTTCAATAGTGTCCTGTGCACCTTGCCTGGGGTGGAGGCACGTAAGGTGCGGTGCGGTAGTGCAATCGCTTGGACGCCAGAGGGCAGGCTTTCCACACGGCTCAAGGTCTTCCTAGGTTTTGACTTGCTGGGTCCCTGCTTGTACAATTTCAGTTCAGCTGGTTAACAAGGCCATTTCCGGGGAAGCTGGACATCTGTTTTCTTAGTTAAGAAGACATTCCCTCAGAACCTCAAAGTGTCGCGAGGATCCTTGAAAAGGAGATGATAAGGGTCAGTACAGTCTGCCCCACGCCCCACACCAGGGCCTCTAGGGGGGCCATGTTCTTCCCAGCCACTCTGTAGATGCCTGCCACTGCTGCACCTGTGAAGGAAACAGAGCACAGGGTCACCCAGGGCACCACCTGCCACATGGCTGCTGCAAAGGTCACCTGTCTGTTTACTAAAGCAGAATACTTCAATGCACCCTCACTTTCCCACATGACTGGTCTAAAGTTACCTTTACCACATAACACATAACTATTTAATCCAAGAAAGTTATAAGACACAGTTTATGCTCTCATCCATTTTACTGTGAGATTGTTTTAACAATGGCATTCATATTTTACTCCAGAATAAACTCTCATGCCCTTACACACACACACACACACACACACACACACACACACACACACACGGAAAGAATTAGATGCTAGCCCTGGACCTCTATGCACTAATTCTAGTCAATAGCCATACACGGAAAAGCCTATCCGTGCCTCACAATACAACGAATGGTGTTGGACTAAGTCAGTAGCCATTTGGAAGAAAGATTGAAGTTCCTACCTCACACCATTCCACCAGGCAGACTAAAGAACAAAACACTAAAAATAAAAACACAGCCATAAACTTTGAAACACAAGTGAGTGGGTTTAGTATCCTATATAAGAGGTGACCTTAAAATCATGAAGGGAGGGAGGGAAGGAAAAGGAAGGAACGGAAAAGAAAGGAGAGGGGGAAGTGGAGAGAAAGGGAGGGGAGGAGAGGAGGGGAGGGGAGGGGAGCCAGCATGAGAAAAATAACTAAGATACCCAGCAACACATCACTTTGTCTTGGAAGTAAAATCTAAGTAATAAACACAATGGCTATATGCCAATATTTATCACATCAGCATCTCACTGATGATATATAGCAACTGTTAGGTTTAATATATAGTTATATACAAGCCACCAACAAACTACATTATGAAAAGACATAGAGGGGCTGGAGAGATGACTAGGTGGTTAAAAGCATTGGCTGCTCCTCCTGGGTTTAATTCTTAGCACCTCCATGGCGGATCAACCTACACAGTGGCTCACAAGCATCACCTGGAAGTCCAGTTCCAGGGGATCCAACATTCTCTTCTAGCCTCTAAGAACACTGCACATATGTAGTGCACAGACACACATGAAGTCAGAACACCCGTATACCAAAAAAAAGAAAAGATACACAGTTAAATAATCTAGCTACTTTTCTTAATTCATGGTTGCAAGCCAAAAAAAAATAAGTAACAAAAACATTTCTGTTTATTCTTGCTAACCTGAGAACCAAATTTTTATCTGAAATTGTGGCAGACTTACAATTTCAAAGATTTCAAAACATTTCATTGCAGTTTTTAAAAATTAGTAACTTGTTGGATGGTGTTGGCGCCTGCCTTTAACCCCAGCACTCAAAGACAGAGGCAGGTGGATCTCTGTGAGCCAGCCTGGTCCACACAGTGAGTTACAGGACATTCAGGGCTACACAAAGAAATCCTGTCTCAAAAAACAAAAACAAAATCAAAAACAAAAACAAAAAAACAAAACAACAACAAAACACCCCACAAGAAAAACAAAAACCATGAGCTTACTATATTTGTGATGGAAGTGAAAGTAGGTTCCATGCATAGACCCATATTAGATATAAACAGAAGTAGAATTAAATTTCCCACACACCCTTCAGAATCCTACAATGACATAGACAAAAGTACAGTGTTTATAACATCTGAGCAAATTGCTTCTCCCTCCTCTGCTTATAGTCCCAGTTACAACAGTAGCCCAGTGGTTGTCCCTTCTTGTCTCCTTACGTGTCAGTCACCACAGTGAACAGCACACAGCTATCACTTAGCACAGACCCTGACACAAATACTGACTTTACTTGTACCTCTTAATTCTTCTTCCTTCCCCTTTATTCTCCTTTGTTGGGGACTGCAGACCCTCAGACCCTGAATTTTCAACAGTTTGTTTTCCTGTGCTTTGCAGCTGCTCTGGGCACCAAACCCTCATGAGTTCATGATGATAGGGGAGTGGTTTCTGGTGGGCTTGCAGCTGAAAAATCCTGAGAACTAGGGTGTAGCCATTAGTCAAGAAGAACCCTACATAAGCTGCCCTTGAACACAATAAAAGGGGCATTCTTGTTTCAAGGACGACCCGTGTGCGTGCGTGCGTGCGTGCGTGTGTGTGTGTGTGTGTGTGTGTGTGTGTGTGTGTGTGTGTGTGCTTCAATCTTCAGCCTCTTGACCGACAGGCAACGGGTCCCGTGGTGTATGGGCAGAACAGTACACTCCTTGACTCTCCCCACATCCTTCTTTCTTCTTCTCTTTCACTCCATCACCCAGGCAACAGTATTGAGAATTCACTCTCTAGGTAGTGTTATTAGTGGGTGTGGCGGTGAGAGCCTGCTCTCTCAGAGTTTCATTGTTTCTTTTCAAATACTCTGCATACAGTTACAGAACAACCTATCTAACTGAAGAGCTTTGCCCTTTAAAATATCTTCCTGTGGCCTGGAGTTGGCTCAGAGCTTTAGAGCACTTACTGTTCTGCTCCTGCAGACCTGGGTTCAGGCCCCAGCACCCACGTGGCAACTAACAACCTCCTGGAACTCCAGTTCTAGAGAATTCAATGCCCTCTTCTGGCCTCTGTATGTACTCCATGTACACAGTACACAGATGTACAGGCAGGCAAAACACCAATATAAATCTCTTAAAAAGAAAAATATAAATATCCATGTGTTCTCTCTGACTGGCATCTGGAGATCCTTTAGCACTCACGCCAGCTTTCCCAGACAACTCTCCTACGACCCTAGCAGCTGTACCTGACAATATATCACAGCATCAAGTCACACAACATCCCCAAATAAGCCAACCCAGGAAACCAAACAGCAAAGAAGAGATTAAAATGGAGAGAGAGACTGAAAGACAATCACTATTTCCCACAGGTGTTCTGATACCGTCTTGAGGTCAGGAGACATAGTTAGACACAGGGAGACCACTCCTCTCTTCAAACAAGACATGATCATCACTCTGGAGCAGGTAAAGGAAGGAGACCTTTACTATAAAGATAAGGCCTTTCTCATACTGGGGCCAGGACAACTTTCAGAAGTCCCCTGTGGAGGGAGAGTCCCGAAACAGACGCAGTGCAGCAGTGAGCTACCCCAGCAGGTAAGAAGACAGTCAGAAGAGGGTGCCATGTCAGTATATACCTCAAAAGCAGTGGAGAAGTGACCACGTATAAGCACAACCTAGTAAGAAAGCAGCTGTGGGGCTCCCAGGAGGCAAGGAGGTTCTGCTCTGCCAGCAACCCTAGAAACCAGAACTCTCTCAAGAGCAGGGTGGAGCAGGGCCAAGTTCAGTGCCAGGGGACAGCCAGAGGAATAAAACCAGGATATACGTAAGAGAGATAGTTCAGAAGAAAACGTGTACATTTCTTGAGGCAGAGAAGTTTTGTCATAATATGTGGTACAGGAAGAAATGCAATTATATGTTGTCACAGGCAAATGACCCTATAGACTCAAAGGCAATATTTTCATGTTCTTAAATGACAACTGTTACTGATGTATTTTAGTGGCTACCTTCCTTTCGTGGTAAACAGTAGGTGTCTTTAAAGCAGAAAACTTTTTCTATAAAACACTTTCAGACTGAACCCTTGCCCCTTGCCAGTTCATTCCCCATGAATTCCCACAGAGCAAATATTCACAGTGAGATGCAGCCACCTGTCTGGTGATAAGTGAATTCTTTGTGGTCGAGGCCCTGGTTGTAGTGTTGGGGAGTAATCTACATGAAAGATAAAGCTTCCTTTACAACAAGTACAGTACTGACGAAATCAATAACTGCACATAAAATTAGGTCCTTAAATATAACAAGCCAACTTACTAGTAATCATTGCTCCAGTTACAGAAGCCAGAAAGCCGATGCTGACAGCAATGACGGAGATCACTCTGCCCTGCCTGTGCCTCTGCAGCATCACAAACATCAGCACACCTGCAGCACCGTGGACGAACAGAGAGGAGAAGAGAGCCCAGAGGAAGATCCAGTACCACATCTCTGAAAGGAAAGAACAGTGTTAATTCTGCTGCAGAAATACAGGTGAGAGAGCCCATCAGCAAACAGTGAGCAGCCAGGCCTGGGGAGAAGCCTCAGTGAGATCTGCATATAAAAAGGTCTAGCCTGCTGTCTGACACACAGCATCACTAAGCAAGTCATTGATTATCATTACTGCTAATGCCTGATGGAGAAGAACTCCTTCATGATCTCAGAAAGTAATGGCCACACTGCCATTTCCTTTCCATATCCCATTTAGAAAGCAATCCATCAGCTCGTCTCCTGTCACTTTAATAATCTTAGCCAGGACTTTCACAATCCTTTATGCTTTCTTCAAATGCTCCCAATGGGCTGTTCACTGTTGTCTTAATACACCACAGGGACAGAGCACACCCTACTGTCTCTCATATCGCTGATTGCCCTGTGCTTGTGTAACTCCATCTCCCTGGCCACATCCAAGAGGCACATTCAATAGAGGCAGCAGCTGCTCCAGGTGAGGCCAATTCTTCCCTTTCCCTGGAATACTTGATTGGGATGCGCTGACTCTCCTCCATCTTTGGGTAACTGAAGTTAAACCTATTTCCTCCTTGTACAGTGCAAGTTACAGTATAGAAAGAAAGTAGATCCATCAAAGAGACAAGAGGTCCCCAAGTCTAATATTTCAGTGACTTCTGAGGTATGTCACATTCCTATCCTAAAATAGAAGCTAACACCCCAGTTTCTCTGTAATAACACACTTGTTTCATGTGAAGTAATTCAGAGAAAATTGCTTCTAACTGAGAAGCTGTCTACCATGTTTAGTCACCCTTGAGAGGGTGCTCTTTGGGATGCAAATATCCTACGAGGAAGGACCTCCTCTGCTGTTTATGCTACTTGTATTTTCTGTCAGGTCACTACAGAGAGATACATTTTTTAAAGTAAGCCCTATTTATCCAAACATCACAGTGGACATATGTAATGACACAATTACTGTGAAAAACAGTATGGCAGTTCCTCAAAAATCTAAGAACAGAATCACCATACGATCCAATGCCATGTCTCCGTATGTATCTGTGTTGGTTAGTTTTTACTGTCAATGTGACAAAACCCAGAGTGACCTGGGAAAAAAGGAACCTCAATTAAAGAACTGCCCGGATCAAATGTCCTGTTTCTGAGGAACTGTCTTGATCGATGATTGCTATAAGAAGGCACAGCCCACTGTTTGTGGCAGCATACCTAGACTGTATAAGAAAGCTAGCTGGGGGCTGGAGAAACGGCCTACCAGTTAAGAGCAAAGTTCACTTCCCAGCATCCACAAAATAGCTCACAATTGTCTTAAACTTCAGGGGATCTAAAGCCCTTTTCTGGCATCCATGGGCACCTGGCACACACACATATATGTGTAAGCAAAATACTCATATTCATAAAATAAAAATAAAAAATAAATAAACTTTAAGAAAGCTAGCTTACGAGTTAGCATGCCAAAGTGGATGAGGCAAGTCTTACAAAGCCCCAACCCTAGATGAAGAGCTATAGGCAATGAATGACTGCTGAGGGAAAGCCATCCTTGCGAGATTAGCCTCTTCATGGGTTACCAACACCAAGCGATCCTCCCTTAGAACATATACAGACAAAACTAAGTGGACTCAGCAGGTTCTATTTATACATTGTTATATATGTAACAAAATGTAAGTAAAGAGAAAGGGACAAATGTTTTGGTAATTAGGAAAAAAGGGAGGGAGGGAGATAGGGGACCAGCGAGATAGCTGAGGAAGAGCACAATGATGGACTGTGATCTAGAAGTGTAAACAGGCGCTTTTCTCCCCTCACGTGCTGTTGATCATGGTTTTCGTCACAGCAACAGAATGAAACAAGAACAGAATTTAATAATAAGGAAAGTAGGATGTCTGTGTTACTTTTTGTCTAGAATTTTAAGCTGGAAAAGTTGTTGAATGTTGGAAGCCGAATTTAAAAGGCTATAATGCTGAAAGAAATGTGAACAGTGGAGGCTTGGATTATGAGGAAGAGGGGGAATGGATACAGGCCATTCGTGTGGTATTTGACAAAGAATCTGGCTGTATTCTGCTCATGCCCTGAGAACCTCTTTGAGGAGAGAATAAAGAGTAATGGACTAATTTACTAGGCAGCGGGAATATCTGGCAGCACAGCCCTAGATCTATGGTATGGTTATTACTGACTACTCTGATGAAGGCCTCCCAAAAAGAGAAGCAACTTGCAGGGCAAAGAGAGCAAAATGTGTAGCTTAGAGGGGAAAAGAGTGTTAGGAAGCAGAAGACTGCAGTAGGGTCATGTGCTGAAAAAGAGGCTGTGACTGTTAAGGAGACAGACATCACTAAAGGGAAGGAAGCTTTGTGCTCTGCACTGGGATGAAGGATGCTCTGAGGGCAAGGCCTCACCCTACAAACATACACCATGTGACAGAAGAAAGCCTAAGGGGTTCTGTTCCCAGAAAACAAACACTTAGCCAAGTTCATCCACACCATCAGCATATAGAAGCATCTACAACTATGGGCTAAGGGAAGGACTAGGATCCATTTCACTCTGGCAGCTGAGCTTAGCAGCGTCATCCACTTGGATGGTTTTGGGGTATGAAAGATGCAAGGTGAAGGAGGTCATGGGTTCTTCCTTCACAGTTTCAGAGAGCTGCTGTATTTGTCAGGGTTCTCAAAGGGAACAAACTGATAGAACGAATCTATACAAACATGTCTCAGTAGTCCCAGGCTGGAGCTGGAGTCTCAAAGTCCTAGAGAGCTGACTATTTTGGTCTACACTGGAATCCCAAAGTAGGGTCTCACACAGTAAAGGGATGCCTCAGCAGCAGGAGAGATGGACTTGCTAGTAAGAGTGACAAGAAGCATGTAAAAACAAAAGTTCCCTTCTTTAATGTCAGTCAAGCTGAGAACCAAATTAGACATCTCAGAACTTGAGGCCAGGTAGCATGTAGCAGGTTCAGAGCCTCTGGGAGGTCACTGTGTAGACTGAGCCCTGTGAAGCCTGGGGTGTGGTAGCGATCCCAAGATGTTGGAGATGCCAGAGTCAGGAGATAACCGCCAAAGAGATCTGCATCCAGGAGTGGAAACCAGCCCAAAAGAGAGATGTACACTGCGAATGGAAAAGCTGGAGGGGCAGTGCCATCTAAGCCCTTTGAAGCTGAAGTTCTAAAGACTAGACGTGGAGCTACAGGATTTAGGGTTTCCCCTGCTGAGTTTCAGTCTTGCTTTAGTATAGTGTTTCTTCATTCTGCCCCCATTACCCCCGTTTTTGGAGTGGAATGTATATTCTGAGAATTATATGCTGAGAGTGTGTAATTTGTTTTCAGTTTCATGGGGCAGGGGTCACAGTTAAGAGATTTCTTTGAGTCTTAGAAGAGACTTTGAACTTTTGAACAGTGTGATGGCTGTTAAAAGACTATAGGGACTTTTAACGTTGGACTGTACACATTTTGTATCATGAGAAGGCCAGGAGCCCAGAAAGGCCTGTGGTGGATGTGGTGGACTGACAGACAAATGTCCTCCTGGCTAACGTATTTGTACACTTGATCCCCAGTAGGTGGTAGAGAGATCTGGGAAAGATACAGCGCCTTTAGGAGGTGGAGCTTTGTGGACTTTACTGTCACCTCCCTTCCTACCCAGGTCTTCTAGCTCTGCTTCCTGTGTGTGTGAGACATGAGTTCAGCCAGCTTCCAGTTCCTGCCACCATGCCATGCCTTCCCTACCATGATGGACTCAAACCCCCAGAGTTGGGAGCCAGGATAAATCTATCTTCCTTACGTTGATTTTAGTCAGAATATTTTATCACAGGAACAGAAAAGGAACTAATACAATACCCCAAAGAACAGAGAGTAGACGAGATGCTTTAAGAGACTGGCACAGCCAAGCTCATGCTATCATATTCACCACAACTGGGAGGCAGAAGCAACCCAAGTGTTCAACAACACATGAACGAATAACACATCACATACATAGATCATGGGAAATTATTCCATTTTAAAAGGACAGGAAATTCTGTTACATGGTTCAACAAGATGAACCCTGAGGACATCTGTTGAGTGGGTCCTATCACGTATCTACCACTTCCATTTGAAAATGGATCGCTGCTGGGCACATCCTACTTTATGACTTAGTGGGTCATAACACCCAGCTTGTAATGGGCAGTTCAGATAGCATGGCAACTTGCTGGCCCACTACAGCTTCCATTAAAGCCCCAAAGCAGGCCAAGAGCTGTCTCTCAAAGGGAGAACAGTTGTCTGCAGATGATGGTAAAATCTTGCTCCAAAATCCCAAAGGTCTCTTCTGTGACTCACCTATAGAGGCCTGCCAAAGACCCCAAAAAGCATCCCTATCTGCCACTGACACCTCAAGTACCATCAACCCTGCTGGATCATATGGTCCAAGGGGTAGAGCAGCCTGCACAAGAGCCTGGACCTGTTACAGAACAGAGCCTTCCCTTGTCCCAGGCCCTATTCAAAGCTGGAAGCTTTCCAAGTCACTTAGCATATGGGTCAGAGTAACACACCCAAGTAAGGAATATGCTGACCCTGAGAAACACTTTTCAGAAGATTTTAGCTCAGTGATGCTTGTCTCTTGTTAATCACAGTTAATTTCTCAGTTCCATCTAACCAGCATAAACTATCACGGTTAAGCAAAGGTTTTCTTTCAGTGGGTCTGGTATCTTGTTAATCACAGCTGTTTCTTCAGCCTCAGCCTACCAGAATCACAAATCTTTTTTTTTTATATTGGCTAAGTTTATTTTTTTCTTTTTATTTATTTATTAAAGATTTCTGCCTCCTCCCTGCCACCGCCTCCCATTTCCCTCCCCCGATCAAGTCCCCCTCCCTCATCAGCTCAAAGAGCAATCAGGATTCCCTGACCTGTGGGAAGACCAAGGACCGCCCACCTCCATCCAGGCCTAGTAAGGTGAACATCCAAACTGCCTAGGCTCCCCCAAAGCCAGTACGTGCAGTAGGATCAAAAACCCATTGCCATTGTTCTTGAGTTCTCAGTAGTCCTCATTGTCCGCTATGTTCAGCAGGACACCGGCGCGCAGAATCACAAATCTTAACTCAAAATAGCAAATGGCTCTGATAGTCCTTAAGGGACTCTCAAAACTTCCCTCTGAAAGACCATAAGCCAGGTCTCCATTGTCTGCATTGCTCTCAATGTTCTTATCCTCTGAGTTCCCACAGAACAGTTTGCTGAGCTTTGAACACTAAATGGCTTTTCCATCCTAAAATTCCAAAGTCCTTCCACAGCCCTAGAATGGTCAAGTCTGTCAAAGCAATACCCCACTCCTAGTACCAAATCTGTCTTAGTTAGGACTATCATTGTTGTGATGAAACACTAAGACTGGACAACTTGGCGAGGAAAGGGTTTATTTGACTTAGATTTCCAAATCACTGTTCATTGTTGAAGGAAGTCAGGACAGAACTTGGAGACAGGAGTTTATGCCGAGGCCACGAAGAAGTGCTCCTTACTGGATTACTCTTCTTGACTTGCTCAGTCTGTTTTCTTACAGAACCCAGGACCACCAGTCCAAGGGTGGCCCCACCTACAATGGGCTGGGCTCTCCCATCAATCACTAATTAAGGAAATACCCTGCAGGCTGGCCTACAGCCTGATCTTAAGGTTCCCTCCTCTGTGATCACTCTATCTTGTGCCAAATAGATTAAAAACTAGCCAACGCTCCTTGATCTGGTCATCTCTGAATTGTATCCTCTATAATAAACAGGGAAATATTAAGTATCTCTATGAGTTCTGTGGACCACTTAGTAAATAACCAAATCTCAAGTAGAGGACATAAAAATCCCTAATTTACCTCTGGTCAGAAGTGTTGATAAGGACAGGGGACAGAAGTCAGCTAGGCAATTTAGGGGCAGGTCCCCAAAAGTAAAGAATTCTATTTTGGTTCTTGGCCACAACAAAGTCCTAGTTTCTTATCTCCTAAATGAGCAGCCTGCCTGCAGGCTGTGCATGAATGGGTGACCCAAACTCCAGACATTCATTTCCTCTGGTGAACAACTTTGGAGCTGCAACTCCAGGTTTTCTTGATGAAAATAATGTATATCTATTCCTCAATTTCAACCTATCTCCTAAATGGTTTTAAGTCCCCATTCTTGAAGGAGGAATATTACAGGAACCTTAAAGGCCACTGAGGATAAACTCCATAAAGAATCTATTCTGGCCCTGGGTAGAAACATGTCATTCTGATCTGTTCCAACGGTTAGAATATTAGATAGTGGTGTTGCCTCCTTTAAGAGTTAATCCAGCTAGGCCTGTCAATTACCTGGCCAGTGGCCATCCCCCAGGAAGGCTCGGTTACCCATATAAAAGAGATAGAAGGAGTAACTATCACCTTTGTACCTTCCTTTCCCAGAAACCTCCCACTCTTGGAGCAGTCACTTGCAGAGGCCCTAGCAGGCAGCTAAGACTTCTTACTTTCTGAAGCACCTGCTCAAGTACAGCTGAAAGTGCTCATTCAGGAGGAGAGAAGAAACTAGAGCTCCTCTTGGCATTTCTGGATAGAGAACCAAAGATGACTTCTGCTTCCAGCCAAAGACAAGAAATGAACTGTTCACTGCCTAGTAACTTACAGTTTTCCTGCTTTGCATCTCATGCCTCCCTCCAGATACTGGCCAGAGCCTGGGAAGGCTTCCTTTGACACTCTGGGCTTCTTTCCTTGTCCCCTGAAGACATACACCCTGCCCCTTGTCATAGGCTTCTTGTCTGCCATGTGTCTGCTTGTTAACCCCAATACCTAGCTCAAACAGCATGTTTCTTCTCTTCTAATTCTCCATCTCCTTCCTCCTGACAGCTGTTAAGATTTCCAGCTTGCTGCCCTACTATTTTGTTTAAAATTATCTTGGAGCTGCTTTCTGAGCTTGTTCTTAAATTCTTATTCACAAGACTACAAGCCCAAAGAGAAGACACTAATTTCCTGAGTAACATGTGGCCTCTCAGATGGGGCTTCCTAAAACATCCAGTGTGAGGAAAATACAGACTTGGACTAGTGTCTGGAGTGAGCCAGTCCTGTGGCACTGAGCCCTTCATTTGAGAGATCGGGTGCTAACTCAGGTGGAATGTCAGAACTGAACTGAATTATAGAACACCTAGTTAATTCCCTGAAGAACTGCTCATTACCTTCGTCACAGAGTCTTCCCTGTGAGAGTAGAGGAAACAATTCATGGGTTTCATCATATGTTCATTTTTTAAACTATTATTTTAAGAGATAAATAAGCTAAAGTGTAAAGCATGGATATAAATTTTTAAGTTATTCTTAAGTCAAGACAATAAATGACAAAAAAAAAAGTTAAAAACAAAAAAACCTATCTGGAAAATGAAAGAAAGGTACAAAAGGGCAGCATAAGACATATCTATGGCAATGGAGCTGCTCTTCATGGCGAGTCAGTAAACACAGAGTGATAAAGACAACCACCATAACGGGAGCAAGCACACACACAATTCTGGAGGAATTCTGAGTACAGCTGGCAGACTGAATCAGTATCAGGAACTTGGCTTCGACCCACTATGGCCAGCTACATAAAGGGTTAACCAGCTCTCCTGTGTACTATTTCCTACTACTGCTGTGTAATTATCTCAGAATGAAAAGCTTAATCATGAGGAAAAGAAGGGAAGAAATACAGAAGACAAAAGTGAGAATATGGACTTTCTCCTGCCACACAAAAAGAATGGACTCAGAAAAACTTGAATTCGTTCCAAGGAAGAGACATCTAACGTATTTTATGATGTGTGCTAAAAATACCACACATATTTCCTAACAAAAGGCAAAGACACTGATAATTAAGGAAAAATAGATAAGGCTTGTCTTTTTAAAGGTTTTTCTCTTTAACTCTCAGGAAAATCATGCTTTCATTCTATGGTCATCTCAGAACAAACAGCTTCAATTAGAATAAGTTGCATTAAGAATTCAAAAGTTTAACTATCTCAATAGATATTCGTGTATTAAAAGATAGATGTTCTCAAAGTGAACCTAACAGTGAGAATGTACGGAAGGGGGTTAGTGTCATTGGGAGGTGCCTTCCACATCCTACTCAGGCAAGCACGGTCTCATGGTGGTCACAAACAGTTCAGTCATAGAAGTCAACAAAACCCTGTATTCCCCACCCACTTATGAAAGCTGAATCCATTTACTTCCCCTAAAGGTCTCTTCCATGTCCTTGTAATACACAAAGAAATAATTCTTGACTATAGCTAACACATATCTAACATAAAAATGGCTAAGTTACCTCTACATAATAAATGTAGTTAACATGGAAAGGGGATTTCAAGCTCAACGTTTTACAAAGATCTAAGATAGCAAAAGATCAATAAACTAAAATACAACCTCAAGAGCTCCTGAGAACCAGCCCAGAGTCACCTGCCAAGCTAACTCTGAACAACCACCCCAAAGTTAAGTTTATTTTCATGGTTTCTTGTTACCCTCTCTGAACTACACTATACTATTCATCTTAGAAAACATTGACCTCTGTTGCTAATATTTAAATAGGTTAAAAGCTACTACCATTGTTTTTAATTTCTTGACATTTCAACATGCCCGTTCAGGCAAACAAGTCTGTCTGAGGACCCACTCCCCAGCAGCAATCACAGGAAAACTATAATTTGCTCAAATGAAGAGAACTGAAGGACTTTAATAGCAGGTGCCTACAGCCCTTAGGGAAGAACGAGGCCAAGAGGGGACTCTCAGCCTTTTCACAGCGTATTTCTAGAACATATTCAGTCGGAAAAGTCAGCTCTGAGTATTTGTACTAAAACCACTATATTAGCAAAGACCTGCTCTGATACGATGTGTAGTACAATGGAACAGAAAGCACTACATCTCCTTTGAGTAGGTCACATATTTTGGACAAATGCCAGCCCAACATATAACGACATCCTCTTGTGATCTTGGGCCTGTTCTGCAAGGATTGATCTAACTAGAGCCAGGAAAGAAAGAGAAAAGACAAACACAGACACACAGAAAAGCTAGTATTGGGTAGGCCAGTCTCTGTAATGGAGAAGCCACAGCACCCCAGAAGAATAGCATGTTTATTATATACAGCTGTACAGGGAGGCAGGTTAGTCAATAACCAATAACCGAGGATTCAAAACTTATCAATCCGAGTAGAATTGAGTTGCTTGGCAGTGACTTCATGGCTGTGGAAAACCACTTTCCCTTCACTGCCATTGGACAGACTTGCTTGGTGAGTTACCCAATTTAAAGCCAACGACCTCTAAGAGATCTAGGATCCCTTCTGCCTTTCAGTTCTCTTTCCAAGTCACTGCAGTGCCAGGCGACTGGCCCGTTCCAGGGCAGGGATAGTCCCTGCCTCTAGAGATTCCTTGTCGGGGAGATGTCCCACACAGGGATACCCCAAACCTCCTACCGTTTTTGCCTCAGGCTGTCTTGGTGCTGCCCCACCATAGTCTCTGGCATGAAATTTATCCAAACTGGGGCTATCTCACTGTACGTTGGTTTGTGCTACCCTAGCCAGGTTCATGAGTACTGCATTCCTGCCCCCTTTCCTCCGGCTGTCTCTGTCCCTGCCCTTTCTCCCTGCTCACAGTTCCTGTGTGTGGCAATCTCCTTGGTTCTTTGCCTGCCTGTATTTCATGCTTCCATCCAACTGCTCTCCCAGTTTCCCTGACTTGTTGCTTTCTTGGATGCTCACTCTAGTTTGCCTGCTTCCCTGATGTTTGGTCCAGCCACGCTGGGATTCATGCCCAGCACATGGCTGTTCACTCCCTCTCCCCCAACTGCAGTCAGCTGTGTCCTCCACATGGCTCTGTGCATGAGGCACTGCTACTCTGAGCCCAGCACTGAGGCCCAGCCACCTGCTATGGCTAGGAACTGTCTTTACTCTGCTTTCCTATGCTGATTTACAGTGTTAACTCTTATTTTCAGATTTTTAAGTCGGTCAGCTGACAGTTTCCTAGGAAAAGTTTTGCTCGCCTTTCTGTTGGAATGAACTGGCTGTTCTGTGTGTATGTGTTTTGAATAACGTGGCCACAGTATGCTTGTTTTATGCTGTGTGTGTATGTGTACTTATTTTAAAATCTTAAAGGCTTATGACTCCTGACTGAAAATGCTCTGGGAAACACCACATGGTTTGCCAATACCTTACAACATGTGGGCACGCGCCATTCTAAGGTCAGAGACAGAGGTCATATGACTTCACCACCATCTTTACTAAGGGTGACCATGTGGACAGCCACCATTTGGGTTAAGCTAAAGAGAGAGTTCACTGCCATATTTACTAAGGGTGACCACATGCACTAGCCCTATCAAGGAGACATTAGGTCTCTAATATACCTTGGGTTAGGATATATTTCTGTATAATTTCTGTCCTATCCTAAAAACAAGGTTTATAAAAGATATGGTTTAAAACAATGCTGGTTCACTGAAATATTAAAAGTTACACCTCTACATTCATGTACAGGGATGAATCTTGCCAGCAGCCAGATTTTGTAACCTAAAAGTAAATCCCTCGATACTGATTTAAAACACTAAATTGTTTACAATGTTATAACTTGTACAAATTAGGATTATGCTCTAGGTCTCAGGGCCACAGCTGAAAACCAGAGACTCAAGTATTCCTTCTACTATTTTTGCTTTTACTAACATTGGTAAGCTGTAACTGACTGGGTAAACTGTATGTCCAGATTTAATTTATATGCTCTCAAAGTTAAGTCTAAACAATAGGCTTAACTTAGATATACCTAACAGACAATGATACCCTGATCCTCAAGTACCTTTACAGATTTGAGAGTATGTCATTTAACAAAAAAAGCTTCTCATGATAGAGGGGCATGCTAGCTCCTGGCAGCATCCTGTATCTCCGCCAACAAGACGGATGGCTGCAGAACTTCCACCTTTCACCTAGAGGCTTGCTTTAAATGTGGCAAAGCCAGCCACGTGGTGAAAGAAAACTGCCTCTTACCTCATCCGCTGCCTAGACCCTGCCTGGTCTGGACAACAGGACAGGGGGATCGATCATCCCATCCTGCCAAGACAGGGAGATCAATCCCTACTCCACAGAAAAGTCTGGCAGGCCTCCTGGGCTTAGCAGTTAAAGGCAAGTATTGCTTCTGAGACTTGGGTTTGCCAAAGGCCACAGAGAGACCTGGGATTGATGCCTAGGTAGCTGGAAAGCTGTCACTTCTGCTCAAATTTATTCCTCTCAGATTTTGTGGAGTTGATGACTAGGGTACCAGTTTAACAGTGCCCCCTCCCAACCCCAAGGCTACAAGCACCCTGGTAACTCATTAGTTTCCTGTTAAAAGTACAGACAGGTGTGCTTTGTTCATAGGTTCCAAAGCCCAAAGTTAACAGGTTTCAGATAGAATTTTGGAGGTTCAGAGTTTTAAATTTCCTCTGGTTATCTTCTAAAATTGTTGGTGCCTTTTAACCCAAAGCCATAGCCTTTTTATTACGTCAACAAGATGTAAATCTGTTCAGTTGTTTTACAGACACTTGCAGGCTCCTGAAGAAGCTCTGCTACTGTATCAACAAACCTGGCCTGATGAAAACAGTCTCCAGAGCCCATTTTGATTCTACCCATTTTTAAGCTCATTTTGCACATTTACTCCTCCTGCCTGGGCCAAGGCCAAACCACAGATGGCACTCCAAATACACCAGTACCTGCACCAGCTACTGGCACCTCACCACTGGTACTACCTCTCTAGGCTCAAGCAGGCACCTACCCAGCAACCAGAACCTGGCTTTTCAACAGTCCCAACAAAGGGCATATCTGCTCTCCTGCTCATTCACCCTCACTTCTTCTGTACAACCAAGGCACTTCTCCATTCCATTCTTGCTGGCAGTTATCACCATTCCCATGGCTAGCTCCATTCATAGGGCTAAAGATAACTATTTTTTCTTCTAGCAACCTGCCTTCTCCATCTCCTCAAGAAACAGGTTCCTGAGGTCTCCAGAATGGCAGTTAACCAAATGCTTCTTCATTATACCTCCCACGGAGTGTGATCCCACCAATTCCCAACTTCTCCTTCCCCCGTTGCCCTATGCCTGAAGGAAGTAGCCAGACTTGAACCAGCATTTCTATACTCAAGGAGCCTGGGGTGTTTAGGTGGAAGCCCTACCAGTGTCCATATAGACCCAAAAAGGTTGGGATGTTGGGGATCCCTAGCTTGGGGCCTCATTCCACGCTCTGGTCCCACTCCTCCCATCCCAAACCCCTCAAAAAGTTTGCCAAGCAGCAGCCCCTCCCCCCAAAAAGCCTGCCAAGGCTCAGTTCCACTCCAAGGGGCAGCTCAAGATCATGCCTACAGGCTAACTAAAACATGGTAGCCATATTTGCTACATGATTCCTTCCTCTCCTGCCCTGAGGGTCACCCAGGAGTCCTTTGCTCTGTTTATTAAACCTGGATTTATTAATTCGGTTTGACTGGCTTATAACATCAGCAGCGGTGGATATCCAATAACTGGGGATCCAAAACTTGTCTCAGCCTTCTTAGCCATTTGCCACAGACAGGCTATCTGCAACCGTCATCTTAAACTAACTTCATCTGCATCACTGCAATGTGTTTGCTTACTTTTTTGTGAGATCTGAGAGAATTATAATTTGTTCCAGTTTCCAAACAAAACAAGAAATAGCCCTGCACCCATCTGTAATACCCCTCAGCCCTGGCTACCAAGTCACTAACCAGCTCCTATGCTTTTAACTTACTCCAAACATGGTATATGAGAAATCAATCTCGAGGCATCTAAAAAACACTTGAGTAAAAACACACCAAAGAAAGGTAGACACTGGCTGATCCTGCTTGTTAGAAACCAATGAAAGACCGGGCATTAGTTATCAGATGGATAAGATGGATAATGGGAACAGTATTTTAGAGTCTTCGCTGTTGAAGAGAGTATAAAATACTTCTGAACATTTGTACTGAAAATAAAGTTTTTAAAAATTAGGCTTTATTTCATTTTTTAGTTCATCAAAGGAGATAAAATACTCTATTAAGCTTTTTGCTCCTGGAAATTACCTAAAGAGCAACTTCTTCCCTGGAGATAAGACCTAATCAATTACATCTCCATCAAATCCTCCCAGTTGTCATAACATGCAACACAGATGGAAACCACTACCATGGGCTACCATTACATAAAAAATGTTTACTTAAATATTCTAGTACTAGAATAAGACCTATCATCAGAAACACACTGGGACTGGAAAGAGCTCAGCTGTTAAGAGGGCCTGCTATGCAAGCATGCAGACCTGTGTCATGTCCTCACAACACGCACACAGCAGGCTGGGTATGTGGCATATGCCTTTAGCCCTAGGACACAGACAGGAGCATGGCCAGGTCTTACTGGCTTCCAGTCTAGCTGAGAAAATATAAGCTCGCCGTTCAGGAAGAAACTCTGCCCTCAAAAAAAAAAAAAACAGTGATAGAGGAGGGCACTTGGTGTTGTCTTATGGCCCCCACGCATAAGCAGGCATACGTTCCCCTCAACAGACATGTATGTGGGTACATTCACACATGCATACACACATACACAAATAAACAGTAACTATCCTTTCTAATAAAAACTATGTATTCGACATACTTTATGCCTCATGATGAAAAATCTGACACCTCAAAAGACAACATTTAGGGACTATTCATAATATTCAGCTTTATATAAATAGTCCCTGCAATATTTTAAAATAATCTAGTGTTCAAATAGGGTGATTTTAAGGTTTGGTTTTTTTTTTTTAAATCCAGGGAATCCAAACATACAGAAATTGCTCCCACTACATTGCGTACAGCAGAAACTTCTGATCTTGTAATGTCAGATTACATTATGGGATACAATGCATTTATAATTTGGTAAGATCCCCTAGCTTCGGGCCAATAAGTGAATACAGCCTATGAGTCATATCTGCTCCATGCTGTCTCTGAACAATCTATGGCTAAAAATAATTGCACACTCAAAGAAGATTGTTTAAAATCCAAAGAGGAAAATTTCATAAAAAAATTCTACATGGACACCAGAATGCATGCTCAGACCATCCATGGGTGCTACTGCACTACAATGGCAGACTGAGTAGCTGTGACAAGGACCAAATGGCTTACCAAGCCCCAAAAGTTTAGTGAAGTCACTCCTTACAGAACAGAAGGATTTGTTTTAGAGCAGTGGTTCTCAGCTTGTGAGTTGTAACCCCTGAGGTTGAACAAGTCCTTCACAGGGGTAGCCTAAGACCATTGGAAAACACAGATATTTGCACTACAATTAATAACAGTTGTAAAATTATAGTTATGAAGTAACAACAAAATAACTTTATGGTTGGAAGTCACCACAACAAACAGTATTAAAGGGTCGAACCATTGGGAAGGCTGAGAATCACTGTCTTTGAGGGCTGTGGAGTTTGGGTTGGTGCGGTTCCTGGGGTCTTGTGCCTTGTACATAATAATCACACACTGGACACTGGGCTCTCTAATGTTTTCCAGGTGATTTTCATGTATAGCCAAGCATGAGAAACCACAGCTCTGAAACATGATGTTCAAAACACAAAACTGAATGCAACTGTAGAAACTGGTATGACCAAAGGCAAAAACTGTTGAGAAATGAGGAGTGTTAGAGGCAAAACAGGGAGGGACTGGAATGTCACAGAGTCTAAACAATGTCCATTTTACTATGAAGATGAAAGGTTTTAGACAGCCAACTGAAAAATCTTCTAATTTTTAAATTTTGGACAATTTTATATGTGCATATAATGCATTATAACATCCATTCCCACTACCCTCTATCACCTCCCCCTTTACTGCTGACTCCCTTCTTCCCAACTACTCCCTATTCTCATATTTATCTCTTCCCATCTCCCTCCCCCTCCCTTTCTCTCTCTCTCTGTGTATGTGTGTGTGTGCACATGCGTGTGACACATGCCTGCATGTAGTGTAGCCATAGCTCCTGTGTGTTCATGACTGTAATGACACATGCCTGCATGTAGTATAGCCATAGCTCCTGTGTGTTCATGACTGTAATGACACATGCCTGCATGTAGTGTAGCCACAGCTCCTGTGTGTTCATGACTGTAATGACACATGCCTGCATGTAGTATAGCCATAGCTCCTGTGTGTTCATGACTGTAATGACACATGCCTGCATGTAGTGTAGCCATAGCTCCTGTGTGTTCATGACTGTAATGACACATGCCTGCATGTAGTATAGCCATAGCTCCTGTGTGTTCATGACTGTAATGACACATGCCTGCATGTAGTATAGCCATAGCTCCTGTGTGTTCATGACTGTAATGACACATGCCTGCATGTAGTATAGCCATAGCTCCTGTGTGTTCATGACTGTAATGACACATGCCTGCATGTAGTGTAGCCACAGCTCCTGTGTGTTCATGACTGTAATGACACATGCCTGCATGTAGTGTAGCCACAGCTCCTGTGTGTTCATGACTGTAATGACACATGCCTGCATGTAGTATAGCCATAGTTCCTGTGTGTTCATGACTGTAATGACACATGCCTGCATGTAGTATAGCCATAGCTCCTGTGTGTTCATGACTGTAATGACACATGCCTGCATGTAGTATAGCCACAGCTCCTGTGTGTTCATGACTGTAATGACACATGCCTGCATGTAGTATAGCCACAGCTCCTGTGTGTTCATGACTGTAATGACACATGCCTGCATGTAGTGTAGCCACAGCTCCTGTGTGTTCATGACTGTAATGACTGCATGTAGTATAGCCACAGCTCCTGTGTGTTCATGACTGTAATGACACATGCCTGCATGTAGTGTAGCCACAGCTCCTGTGTGTTCATGACTGTAATGACACATGCCTGCATGTAGTGTAGCCACAGCTCCTGTGTGTTCATGACTGTAATGACACATGCCTGCATGTAGTATAGCCATAGCTCCTGTGTGTTCATGACTGTAATGACACATGCCTGCATGTAGTATAGCCACAGCTCCTGTGTGTTCATGACTGTAATGACACATGCCTGCATGTAGTGTAGCCACAGCTCCTGTGTCTTCATGACTGTAATGGCCCTGCCATATCTGTATCTACACATATTTTAAATACAGAAGTTACACAACCAAATTCAATTTTTAAAAACATCACTCTGGTAGATACAGGAAACTGAGCCTGAAGCAAATGGGCAATTGTGAGACGATGTCAGAAGTCCAGAGAAAGGCCAGGCAGTGGTGGCTCACATCTTTAATCCCAGCACTTGGAGGGCAGAGGCAGGTGGATCTCTGTGAGTTTGAGGCCAGCCTGGTCTACAAGAGCTAGTTTCAGAACAGGCTCCAAAAGCTACAGAGGAACCCTGTCTCAAAAAACAAAAACAAAAAAAAACACACAAAAAAGTTAAGAAATTAAGGCCTGGATTTGGCTATTTGTAAGGACCACTGGTCCAGCCTAGATGAGGGAACAAGAGAGATGTCATATCTGGCCCCCCAGATTTCTAGAAGGGACTAGTGGATAAATAAAAGCACATGGATTACACACATGGAAAAGCATGTTTGGTCTACTTATAAGACTATCCAAAATGTGAGTGAGAGACGAGGAATAAAGAAAACTAAATGTAGGAAAAAGCCAAGTAGACAAAGTAGATACTACCTAACCTACACCTTTATATAGCTTTATTTTAGTTTATGTATGGCATTTTCCCTTAAATGTTGCATCTACTTGGCCATACTTTTAAATCTATGTTCTCTCAAACAGTAACTATGAATCAGAATGTAGGATACAGAAAGCTTAAAGAACTATTACTCCCCTTAAGAGATATATTGCAAACTCCAAACTTTTCCTTAGCTCATAAGGAAGGTCTTAGGTAACAAGGTCAGTCAAAAGATACCGCCATCCCCATAATGGGCACCATCTAGGAGAGTAAGAAGCCAGATCTGTGTGTTAACTGTCAGCTGAGTAAAATAACAGAATGAGAAACAGGGGTGTTGTTCTCTCCTGGGTGTGCCCTAGAAAGCCTGGGTGGAAAGTAGGAGGCTAAAGAAGCCACCTGGTGATATAGACAGTGTAGACCAGATAGGTGATCACAGTCTGCCGCCCCTCAGCCACTGGGAGAGCGGCAAATCTTATTATCCTCTAGAGATAAAAATAAACTGCTGCTCCAGTATAGAGAACAGGAGAAGGAAAAATGTCTACCTTCAGGGAAAAAGCAAAAGACTGTCCACGAACCAAGAATCCTACTCTAAGCAGAGGTCAGTTACTGCAGAAGGCACCAGAAACACCTACCCAAGAACAAGCATAGACAAAAGCCAAGTTAGACCACCATGGTTGGAAAGGCAGGCATGCTGGGAAGGCTCTACTCCCAATTCCCCAGTATACCAAGCATGACCAGAATCCCCACTATGAGCCTAGCACTGGGTCACAAACAACAGCTCAGCAGCGAGCATGCAGGCAAGCATCAGGTCCCATGTCCAGCACAAGTCAACAGTGGCAACCTCCAGAGAACATGACGAATGTGGTATGGCAAAGGTAGCCACAGCAACAGCCAAACTCAAACTCAGCTCAACCCTTGAGTAGCATGGATTACTGCTGGTCTTTGCCAGTGAAGATTATGTATCTCATTTCTATCTTGCATCCAACAATAAAAACTAAGACACACTCAAAAACTGGAAAACCCTCTTCTGAGAGATACAACAATCAACAGAACCTGACCCAGATGGCAGTCTGCAAAGTCACCAGGCAGCGAGATTTAAGAGCTAGTTGGAAACTCTTAGAGTTAAAATTTCTACCCAGAAGTTGAATAAAACATATTAGATAAAAAAAAAAAAAACAAGCCTTAAATGGGCTCATTAAGAGACTTGAGGCACCTGGACAAGGAATTTAGGTACTTAAAGATATACCAAAAGAAATTATTAAAACTAAGACAGAAGAAAAAATACAGTGGAAATAGAAGAAAACACCCAAGAGTTACAGAGCTCCAACAAATAACTTATGTAATTGGGATCCCAGAAGAGACAACAGGAAAAAAAGATATTTGAAGAGATAGTCACCAAGAGTCTCAGAATCCAAAGTCAGACAAGTGGTATTCCCTCAACAGCAAAATTACTGAATCAGAAGCCAGTATCCTCCACAAGAAAACCAAAGGGAAGAAGGCAGCAAGCAAATACCTATATCTAGCAAAAATGTCTTCAAAAAGCTAAGTCACAATGAAGACTTTTTTTATTTCTTCTGCTTTTTATTTCTTTTTCTTTTCTTTATTTTATTTTGTTTTTTGGAAGGATAAATTAGGAGATTCACCTGTCAGCACTCCCATGCTAAAACCATGAAAGGAATTTCTTTGGCCAATGGCACCATTGTGAAGGGCCACTGCATGAAGAAGGAGTAACAGATTAAATAAGCAGATACAAATCTTTCCATCTATCACTCAAGATGAACTCCTGTCTCTACCCTCTTGAACTGTCCTTTAACATACAAGCCTACTTAGATCTCTAATAGCTCTCTGCTTTTGCTGCCTAGAAGATGAAAACCACTAATTTTTAAAGTCAGTTCTGGCACCTTCAACAACTGCTTAACACACCGCCTTTTAAAAGTTATGGCAATACTGTTTATTACCCACTTAGGGTAAATTACCCTCTTGCTTGATAATTACATAATTTCAAAATCGTAAATTACAATATGCAGCATTAAACAGTAAAAAGGAATCTTTAGAAAAGCAGGATTTTTCATTTACAATAATCAGTTGCACTTGCTTTAAAATGCTCAAGTTATTTAAAGTAACTTAAAAACTGCTCTACATTAAAGCTACAGCAGTCTCTCATTCAGAAACGCAATGGAATAATTATTTAAAATCCAAATCTATATGAAGGTAGAATAGATTAACTATAGAAAACTTCAATGTTAATACTTATATGTCCTCAAGCTACTTACCTTGAGGGCATATAGGTGATGCTTAAAAAAAAGTAGTCATACTACCACATGATTTTTAAATCAGACACTGACCTAAAAGCAATCTTAAAAATGGGTAAGATTTTGCAGTCTCATCATATAGGGTTATTAATATTGAAAGCTAAAAATAAACTTTTTATAGGAATAGCATAACTTCTAATAAAACTCCACACATAACATGTTACTCAAATTAAAACTAAGTATAAGACCACATGCATGAATGGCAGGTCAGGAAATAAAGCCACAACCAGAGGCCAGGTGATAGTGGTGTGCGCCTTTAGTTCTAGAACTCCAAAGGCAGAGGCAGGTGGACCTCTCTGAGTTCGAGGCCAGCCTGATCTACAATATTGAGTTCCAGGACAGCCAGAGAAACCTTGTCTCAACAAATCAAAACAAAAAAAAAAAAAAAAAACAAAAAAACAAAAAAACAGAAGAAACCAAAAATACAACCAGAGACACTCAGCAAGAAGTGCTCAGTTGAGACTTCAGAGGCAGTGACATCAGTGTGATGAAAACCACAGCAAGTTCAGAACTAGAAGGAAGCTGGAGATACTGAACTCAGGTTTCAAACCAAGGTACAAGGGAACAGTTCAGTCCTAAAAACTAAGAAGTCGTCATAAAACAGCAAAGATTTTTCTTGGCTTTGAATCTCATCCTACAAATGAGCATACTGAAAGTCTAAGGAAGGACTGCTTGAAATGTTATAATTCAAAGATTAATGAGACCTTTATTTATAAATGAAAAATTGTTTCTGGATTCCTAATATTTTCTCAACTTTCCTTAATTCTTTAAAATTTCTAAGTCAGTTTTTCCTTAATATCAATACAATACAATCAATATTACTGTTATTATCATCATCATCTTGTATTTTTGTTGTTGTTGCTGTTGTTGTTAGACAGGGTCTCTTTATGTAGCCCTGGCTGTCCTGGAATTCACTTAGGTAAATGAAGCTGGCCTTGAACTCACAAAGATCATCCTGCCTCTGATGGGATTAAAGGTGTGGTGTGCATGGCAAGATCAATATGAAAATTGACACTAATGTTATAGGTAAAAAAAAAGCAAGGTCTGGGAGATACATGCTTGTCTAATGTAAAACAGATTGCAAGGTGGAGAGATGGCTCAGTGCTTAAGAACACTTGTTGCTCTTATGAAGAACCAGGGTTCACTTCCTAACACCAACATGGTGGCTCACAACCATCTATAACTCCAGTTCCTGGAGATCTGATGCCCTCTTCTGACTTCTCAACAGACACTGGGCACAATGACAAAAGTCAGAATCGTGACACAGATTCTTCTGACTCCACATGCAGACACAAATCTAGAAGGACCACAGTTAGCTTGGCGTCAGGAAGATTTCTAACAAACTTCAGTTACAGATTTACAGACACTTTAAATATTTAATTCTATATGCTTTGGATTTAATGAAACTACATGACTTAGAAATTTTAAATATATGCCAAGTGTGGTGCCTTACATTTTTAATACCAACACTCGGGAGGCAGAGGTAGGCAGAGTTCTGTGAGTTGAGGCCAGCCTGGTCTACAAACCCTAATACACACACACACACACACACACACACACACACAATACATTAACAGGGATCTTTATGGCTAATGATTATATAAATGAAGTATTTTAATATATTATGGTACTATCCTCAAATATTAACTGTTCATATGGAGAGTCTGTCTATGGTCACCCTACTTCACCACATTAACTTCCATCATGTTACAGAACAGTGAAGAGCTCATTCCAAAAACTCTTAGTAGTTTTGAAGCATACACTCCCATTTGCTGAGCACTCCATGACAGAATCACCCAAGAGCAGCTCTAAAATCCCTGAAGACCCATACTTTATACTTGGACTGGACCCTCATTGCTGTATACCCAGCCCTAGTGGTTCCCCATATGCAAGCAAGGTTAGTAGCAACTACTTCAGCCTGAAGTTGTGCATGACAGAAGGACAAGTACAATTTGAGGATGCAAACTAGTTTCCTATATCTGATTTAAAAAAACAAAATCTTTGCTTGACACACATCCAAGGGCATCACTCCTGTTAGTGTATACCTGGAACACTCTATAAGCAGCCGCCCTGCCCTCACTCCCTACCATCACATACACAGGTCCAATCTCCTCCTTTAGTTTTCTTCAAAAATCCCACTCCTGGTCCTTTCCAAAGTCAACAAGCCATCAAGAAGCACTTCTGAAAGAGCCCAGTCTTCCAGAACCATTTTATCTGTTTATCAGCATGTACCACAACGGCCAGCACAGGGCTTGCAGTCAAGTCCAGATTAGCTCCTGGAAAGGCTTCCCATGGCTACTCCGTATAACTGTGCATGCCCAGCAGCCTCCTTTCTCATGGCCTTCTGTTTCTCTGGGACTACATGCCCTCGTTCTCTCTGTACTGCCACTATTCCTCCCTCTGAAGACCTCAAGCCTTCCTGCCACCTGCCACCTGCTACACAGATGTGTTTGTGGAAGCTGTCTCTCTGGTCCCAGGACAGTCTACAGAGAACACAGGCCCAGCTGACAGGTGGACGGGAGCACCCAAAACCAGCACTACTCCCGAAGAGCCTGTTCCTCGTTCTGAGCTTCAAAACTTGAGAGTAACTGTAACTCAACATTAAAGCAGTTCAAATCTGTAAGTTAATGCTCACTGCAAAAGAGGCCTATGAGGGGATCACCAGGTGCAATTTACCTCTGAGTAGATGACACGTTTGCTGAACAGCAATGATTCCTCAAGTCCTGAGCCACGTCTCTCTGTTATATTCTACAAAGAAATTTCTAACATGGACATATCCACATTCTTAAAACTAAAATGCTAGACACAAACTGTTTTGTGTAAGAATGATCTAAGTCATGGTGAATTACGAAAATATGAGACAAATCAGCGTGCTCTCAAGTACTCAGGACAGCTCCTCAAGGTAAGGGCAGCAACACAAGCCTGTCAGTTGCTCAAACAGGCCAGGTCTCTAAGGTTCCCACCTGGAAGTCACACGTTATCTTCTTTAAGTCCTACAGGAAGTGAATATGTGCTCCTAGGTTACACTCCAGGGCTAGACATTTAGTCTCTGGTAAAATCTGGCTTTTCCTACTTCCCTAAATTTTAGGGGAAAGTTTCTTTAAGCTGAGTCTACTTAGTTCAAGGTCAAGTTCACTAAATGAAATTGATAGCCCCTCCCCGCCCCCCCCCTTTTGTTTTCTTTTTCAAGACAGGGTTTCTCTTTGTAGCCCTGACTGTCCTGGAACTCACTTTGTAGACCAGGCTGGTCTGGATCTCACAGAGATCCACCTGGCTCTGCCTCTACCTCCTGAGTGATGAGATTAAATGAGTGCACTACCAGGGCCCGGCTAAGGTTAAGGAGACCTCTTAAATGTGGTGCTGCCACCACTGTGCAGTCTATAATTAACTATTACTGGTTAGAGAGGTCATTAAAATATGTAATTGCCCTATCACACCTTAAACACTCATACACAGCAAGCTAATAAGTTACATAGTCACTAACTACAGGGAAACACATGGGAAGTGCTCTGTATAACTCTGGCACAGAAGCTGGTGGATGAGTTAAGATTTCTCTCCCCATAACTATGCACAGTCAATGCTCACCTCTCAGGCAATGCTTGCCTGCCACACCTGACCACTTTTAATTCTGGTCCCTTCCCTAGACCCAATTTCCCTTCCTTTCCAGTTCGGGGTTCCTAGAACAGTTACTAATGCACAACATCTCTGACCTGTCTTTAAAATTAGCTCAGTCTTGGTGACTAAATAAAGCGAAGATAAATGAAATTATGTTATATAATTAATTATTAAAAAGTCAAAAATCAGATATTCTTTAAGTGAGTCCGCAGTACTCCAGACTTATGAACAGTTCCAAAATAACGGATTGGACGTGAAGTGTGAGCCCAGGGAACGGTAAGTCTGACTTTTCAAAGCTTACAGCCTCCTGTTAAACACACAGGCGGGCCTTCTAGAATGATGCATGCTACAAAACACAATCTGCCTGCACTACTGTGCTTATCACAAGAGTAAGAAATACCAATCATGTGCTTCAAAAACAGTCACCTGTGGGATCCTGCACGCATACACTACACAACACAGCATGTAGGATTAAAGCTGAGTTTACCAACCGAGTAACAGCAGTGGATTTCTGACCACTCTCGACAGGCCCGCCTTAGTAAGGGAGTATAACCTAGCAGTGAACACAGAGTCACACCAAGGGAGCCCCAGCTACCTGAAAACAACAGTGAAGGTGTTCACCACACCACACAGATAGGAACTATTTCTTCCTTTCTGGCTGACATCAACTATGAAATTCTAAATGGAAACCAGCACAGTATGTGTATGACCACTCTGAGAGGAAATGGGTATCGATAGAGAGACTCCAAATTACCAGGGGTTCAACTTACAGAGTTTCAATTTTATAATGCTGTCAGCCTATGTCCACCCAACCACTCTCTCTGTTCTCCATTGTGTGTGCGATAAATGGATGCTGTGTTAGATGACTTCCAGCCAACCAGGGGATACTGTAGCTCATTTTAGGTAGGTCAGGCTAAGTGTTGGTTTTGGTAAGACAGATATATTAAACATACTTCCTATTAGTAGTTTTTTTCATTACGGTGGGTTTATCAGACTATAACCACATCATAATTTGAGGAACCACTGTGCACACATATACATGTACATACAAAATGAACAGTATATATACACATATATGTATATATAGATATGCCTATAAGCTTTTATTCTTCACTATATATTGGACCCAAGACACTCAACACTTATTACTAATAAGAGAAGAAGGGGTACATTTGTCTCCCACATTTTCTGCTCTCAAAGACGAAGTGGACAAGCCTAAGAGGATAGCATCTACTTTCCTCCCAGGGCTCAGTAACCCTTCCCCTACCCCACTATGTTTGGCCAGCAGTAAGGACTTGCCTTTTCTAAAGTAAAATTCTTCTCTAAATCCTTAGTAACCAAATTTGGATCAGAATACAAATTGGAAGCCAAATCAGTTAAGAAAAGCAAAATAAAGCAAAAAGATACAGCTAATTATCTGGAGAAAAACCATCAAGTTACAAAGCTGAAAAGGTAACAAAAGTATCGAGTCCAACTTCAGATTGAGGGGTAGGAATTTAGAATACATTCACAGAAAAAGGTACTTGTGAATGAAGAAAGGAAGGAAGCCATTCATCTCTACTAAGCTTAAAAAAAAAAACAAAAACCTATATCCTATTCAGGGTTAAGCAAAGGAGGAATCCTAAATACTACATCCAGAGGAAAGTGTAGACACACAGCAACTGTGGACGGTGGTCACCTAGTGACAGACACAGGATTTGGGAACGGCTTGTTCTCAGAATCTTCATGTGAGTGTCTCCAAAAGAGGGAAACATTAAACAGCTGACCAAACCTTAGAGGATTCCTATGACTGGGAATACTGGGATATATTTTCAATAATATCTAGCATTTTTCAGCATCTTCTTTTAACAGAACAAATCAGTAAACCATCATTCAAAAATCTCAGTTTCTATGGTTTCAGCTACCTGTATCACCAACCATCCAAACACATCAAATGGAGAATTCTAGGAACAAACAAGTCATACTTTCAATATTGCTGGCCATGCTCAACAGCACGGTGCCATCTCATGCGGTCCTGCTCTTACTAAGAATCAGCTCTGTCATCTCCCTTATCATGCTGACTGCTAGCTACTGGACAACCAGCCTCGGTCTTGCAATGCTTGTGTTCAAATAGCCCATTGTTTCACCTAATAGCATCAGAGTGCAACAGGAGTGCCACAGGAGTGACAGTGTATGGTTAAATTTGTTCCAGCTTTATTGTGTTAAGCATCTTACTGCACCTAACAGAGAGTAAACTATATCATAAGCACACATGTTACGGATTAGATACTCTCTGTGGTCTCAGGCAATCTGGGGAGATGGCAGGGGTGAAGAAGGCTGGAGGGTAGGGGTAGAGGAGGTGTCTTGGAATGTATGAGACCCAGCCACTGGAGATACCTTTCCATATTCTCGGGCTTCGACAAGTATGTGCCAGGCTAATAGTATCATTAGATTTACGTTTTCTCAGACCTGCCCGGGTTAAGCAGCTATGTGGGACAGAAAGGACGGCAGGGAACTGCAGAGCGGCTCCCACCCTGCCTCTGCCATTAAACATCTCTCAAGGCAGGCTGCTAAGACAGACGGGGAATTCAGAAACTCTAAAACTCTCAGGTTAGGATGCTTCTAGTTCTTCTCCGTTTACGTTTATTCCTGTCAAAGCAATGCATACATCAGACTGCTTTCCAAAGGTCAGACTCCTGCCTCTTAGACAAAATCCTAAGAGTAAAATCACATTGCTTGTCTGTACAAAAAACGGAAATGAGAGCTTACTTCCCTCTTATTTGGTATTTAACTAACCCAAATTCCCAATACCCAGATTTCTATAATTCCTTCAGCCATAATCCAAGATACCCTGGCTTTATACTATGCTTCTTTTCATTATGCTTCACTTACAAGTTTGCTATGATGTCAAATACGCCTTCTGAATTAACAGTACATATTACAATTGTATTAGCACCAAACAGAAGTTTACTCTCTGCTTCAATGTCTGTATCTGTAAAGAAACACAATCTCCCAAAAACTATTGAAAATATCAAATAGAGAACATGGAAGCCGGGGTACCAAGCACTAAATCCAACTGCGCTCAATATGCATTTGCGTGTCTTCCAAGTGTGTGAAATGACTCTCTACAAAGACTGCCTAAGCACCTCATTACACTTTAATGACACATTTATTCCAAGAGACCTAGATGAAATGCAATGCAGCAGCATGTTTAAGTCCTGCATTAGGTACTGTTTCACAGTCTAACTTCAATAAACATGGATTCAGCACTCACAGTGTGCCAGATGCTGGTGTGCTTCGACATGAGAATTCAGAAATGATCAAGACAGTGGCCTTGCTTTCAAGGCACTCAAACCAGAAGAGACAAAAATGTAATGCAATTAAAAACAGAAGTAGGTACAAGGAGCAGAAGTAGAAGAATGAAGCAAGAAATTCACACTGCTTGATGAAGCTAATACAGAGCTATGGGAAGCGCAAAGAGAAGGCATTCTGTAGGCAGGTTCGCACTGAAGCCCCATTTGCTCCCTATAACTTAGGGTAGTTTAATTTGCCTGAATTGCTTTGTATATAGCAGAGTTATTAAGATTAGAAATTATATACAGAGAAGGAATCCATAGGAGACATCCAATAAATGGTGGGCTTATTGCCTTGGGAGCTGTGCTTGCTTGCTCATTTTAAACAGACCAGGCTGTACGTGGCACAGTGAACTGCATCTCTTGACTAAGCCTCAAGCTACATGCCGGACAGCTATGATCCCGTGTGTGCTGGACACACAGAACCACAAGCTGTCGTTTTCTATAAGCAATTATTAGGCTCACACCAGAGATAACTGAAGCTCTCCAGGATTGCTACCTGCTATTACTAATCAAATGGGTGACTTGTGGAGCGGAAAAGCCATCATAATAATGAGAGCCTTAAATGTTTTAAAAGACTGCTAAATCTTGCCTACAGACCCACACATCTTCACGTACTCTTAAGACTCCCTGAACCAACTTTCTGTAAAATACCTTGAGGAGCCAAGCTAGTTATTAATATAGGTAATATATATTCTTACTAAATATATCATTATTCATTAATAAACAATTCAGACTTTGGAAATATGAAACTGTGGATAAATACAAAATCATAAGTAAGATAAAGAAGTCTATCTTGAAATGATTTAACTTTTCAGAACTATATAAACATGCAGCCAAGAAGACTCTGCTGGCTCCCGAGTTCCCCCGGTTGTGTAGTTTCCGCATAGAAGGAATTAAGTACCCTGAAAATTGTCCTGTGCTACGTAATTCCATCACATTTTCCTCTGCGAACATGTGAGCCCTGTATCATGCCAGATTTTACCTATAAACATATGCATATGTATACTATGTGCTTTTAACTTGATATCACAGATTTGAAATATTACTGTTCACTTGGAGTAAAGACATTTTAAAGAACTGAGGGGTTTTTTTGGGGGGGGGTTGTTGCCTCAGAAAAGCAGACGCCCCAGATTCAAACTGTTAATCGCTTTCCTGTCAGTATTACTCTTTAGAAGGTATTTAAAACACACAGAACTCAAGAGTATAAACATTTCCACATTAAGAAAACCAAAAGTTTCTTCCCAAAGCAAGCCTACAGATTAAATGAAAATATTCTATGTACTAAAGCCTCACTCCAACAATCACAAACTGATGCTATAATGTAGTGAAATTCAATTCCCAAACACCTGATTATTGAAGGGAAGTACACTGGATTCCCAAATGTCACAAAAGCAGCATCTTGAGGCCAGGAGACACAAACAGACAAAGGGAAATTGGTGAGAAGACAGACAGCTGCTCTGACTGCTCTAGACCTGGGCCCAGCCCCTGACCCACTATAATCTACTTAGTCATCTCCAAAAAAGAAACGAATGGTCCAAGCAAACAGATCACCGTGAGCAGGGAATGAAACTGCTGCATTTGGTTTGAGATCTGTCGGCAAGAAAATGAGCTACACCAGGAAAGAAAGAATAAAAATGACCGAAACTGCAAGTAGCAAAGAGAGAGAGGGGGGGGGGGGGGGGGGAGAGAGAGAGAGAGAGAGAGAGAGAGAGAGAGAGAGAGAGAGAGAGAGAGAGAGAGAGAGAGAGAGAGAGAGAGAGAGAGAGGGAGCACGCGCATGTGTGCATGCGGGGCGAGTGGGGGGGGGGGGTAAGTGACACAAACGTGAACTGTGATCCAGTCTGGACACTGACGTGACTCGCGCGTGCTCCAGCGGCCGGCACCGGGCCGAGGGTTCGGACGCCCAAAACACGCGTGGAGTGAGTGGGTCCCCACCGCTCCCTCCGTCCCGCACATTACCCGTGAGGTTCCTCAGCACCGTGCCATGGGCCCAGAGACTCAGGACCTGCTGCACCGACAGGTTGATCATCGAGTGGTCGGCGCCCTCCGCCCTCATCGTCCCCGCGGGGCGGCAGCGGGGCGCTCCGGGGGGCGCCGCTCGGCGGGTGTCGCAGGCAGCGTCCTCCCCGCCGGGGAGACATCGAGGAGCGCGGGAGGGCGAGGCCTGGGCCGCGGGAGGCACCGCCGCTCCCGCTCAGGGCCCGCGTCGCGCCGCGGGGGCCCGCCACGCCACGAGGCTCAGGTCACGCCGTGAGGCCCGCGCGGACCGGCAGCCGGCAGGGGCAGGCCGGAGGACGAGGCTCATCGCGGGGACGCGCGACGAGGCAGCGGCGCCGGGCCGCGGCACCTGCCGCCCGCCTGCCGCTCGGCCTTAGGGTCGCCGACACTCAAGGAGCCGCCCCCTCCGCCCGCGACGGCCTCGGGAGCGCGCATGCGCGTGCCCGCCCATCTGCCCCGCCTCCCCCCGGTGAGCGGCTGCGCACGCGCACTGCCCCGGCTCCGCGTGCACCGCCCCGCCGCAGCCTAGAGCTCGGGTGGCTGGCTGCTCCCGGCGTCCGCCCGCAGTGGGGCGGAGGGAGCCCCTCTGACGTCACTGGCGCCACCGCCGGGGCTGGCTGCTGATTGGGTGCCCCGAGGGCCCAGCTTCCACGCCCCTCCCCCTCGGCCGGACTGCGCGCCCCCGAGACCCCGAGCCGGCGCGCTGGGCCAGCGTGAGAGCGCTGCGCGTGGAACGGGGAAGCTGTCAGGTTGTTTTTTTTTGTTGGTTTTTGTTTTTGATTTTTGAGACGGTGCTTTGCGACTCCAGATTCCTCCCTCTCCGTGAGGGCGTCTGCGAGCAACTTTTTGCAAAGGTGGAAATGCCAATGTTGGGGTGTTTTTATTTGCAGGCTTTTCTGAGAGCGAGTCCAGTGACCTGGTTAAGTCTCTTCCTTTGCTAAATCCACTAAAACAGTAATAGATCCTCTTTATCATTTTAACTAGCCTTCCTGCGGGCAGTAAGAACTTGATCTCCCGTGGCTGCAGGATCTGAAATCACGTACTGACGCAAGCAAGGCCCGGCAGGTGTCGGAATCCTCCTGGCCAAGGCTGGCTCCAGTTCTTCCTTTCATCTACAACTGTCTTATCACACAGGCCTCCCTGGTACTTAAACTAGATCAACCCCCTCTCCATGCCCTTCAAATCCAAGGTCAGCCTCAGAAGCATCTTAAGTCCACTTATGCTGATGGCACTCTTCCTTGAAGTTTGAAACGTTTTAATATGAAAAATAAAAAAATTAAGTGTTTGCAAAACATGCTCATCATCCCATTCCCTTCATCCGACTCCATCTTTTTTTCAAACGTTCTGCTGATAAAGTTTCAAAGACGGAAGTGAAAAAAAAAAAACCATAGCTAAAGCGGTCAGGTGTATTTGCCCAGACGCTGAAGAGTCAAGTGGTCTAAGTATTGTTCTTGGTGAGCAATTTAAAAATGACAATACTGCATATGCAGTTTTATATTTATGTATACTTTTCTTTTGATCCCACAATACAGAAAAATGAAATTGGGGGATCATTAATAGGGATTGAGTTAAAACCCACTGTAATTCAGAGTTTGTCAGCTGAATTAAATCTGTTACTTCAGAGATTAAAGGTTATCAGACATAAGTGAAGCTTTAACATTCTAATTGTTTGTATTTTATGTAGAGAGAAACTGATTTTGAGGAATTAAGTGATTTAAAGAGGCTTCTTTTTTAATTATATTCTTTTTATTTTCGTTGGAGCAGCCACTCACCAGTCCCTCCCTAGCATTAAAGTTCAGAATGTGAAGTTACCTAATGATGTTGCAAAGGGATTTGACATTATTAGGGAATATGAACATTTAGTGACAGGCTTATAGCCAAGTCTCAGAGCATTTCATTCAACTCTCCTACGATAAGTTTTAGGCTATTGGAGTCTTTATAATTATAGTGTTATTTAAAATGCTGTAGCATGCGTTAAAAATACATAATAAAAACATTCGGAACTGAGGGCAGTGCTTAACATAAAATGCTCCAGAAATATTTGTCTAATGACTAATTGACTTCATAGGAAACTTAACATTTTTCTTTTTCCATGTGTTTTCTTAAACTTATATCCAAACATTTATTTTAGACAGTTGAGACATAATGAAATATAAAATACTTAAAGCAATTTCACAAAAAAACTTGTATCAAGATAAATGATATTATAATGATGTATTTTTTAAATACAAAAATCCACAGTGAATAAAATACCAAATTCTTTAAATAAAAACAGAGTCCAGTCTTGCACTTTTGTTACCAGTCAGCTGGCTGGAGCCCTTCTGCTGTACCCCGATAGGAATGGTGGGTAAGCAAGGAGCCGCTCTTCAAGAACTGTTCTCTGGCAGTTTGTGTATCTCTAGGTATTTATCAGGAGGCCTGCTCAGCTGCCGCCGCCAAGTCCACCTGTCACAGCCTGGAGCTCTGCCTCTGTCAACGCAGCTGCTCCCTTGGCTGCTTTTGCAGCTCAGCCCACCGGCCACTCAGTTCTGCTTCTTCTTCTTCTGCCGTTGCCACCCCTAGTGTGAATCTTTCCTTTAGCAGCGGTTTACTGCTTTGGTAACCTCGGGAAGGCAATGCATGTCTTTTAACTTTTAACTTTGTTGTGAGTTCCTGTAGCTTTCTCATGACCCCTCTTCCCCCTTCCCAGCTTTTTTCCAAGGAAATGCTTTTTGAAGGAAATACCTAGACAACCCTTATGGTTGGTTGTATGATTGTTTCTGGTAATGTCTGTCACCATAACTGATAAAACTGCTCCGGTGACAGTCTGTCGGTTGTCCATTCACCCCGAGCAATCTAAAAAGCCCACATCTCTACTTCCTCATAGCTGTTCTTCTCTTTTCCCATCATCTTACAATAGATTGTCCATTCTGTCTGCTCTTAAAGCTCAAGTGTCTGCGTTCTAACCCCAATGTAACTGCATTAGCCAAAATGAACATTTAATTACAATGGGCTATTAGCCTCTAGGCTTCAGTTTCATTATCTGCGAATTTTAATATTTCATTATGTATTTCATATGTTACCTACTGTAGAGAATATATTTCATTGCCTTAACATTTGGGTCCTTCAGCACTCAGAATGGAATCTGGATCTGTAAATAACAGAAGGTGCTAGTTTTTATTCCTGTCACGTTTACATATGGATTTTTTTTTTTTTGAGGACAGATGAAAGTTGCTACCTTGTAAATATCTCTTCTAAGAAACAAGCAAAAGGGACTGGAAAAAGAGCCCTTTGATAGAACATCGCATATATTTTCCTCCTTTGACAACTGTGATGTATTCATGTGGCTCAAAACGCTCACCATATGAAATGTGTGCATTGAAAATGTCCTGCCACCACTGCTCCCTGACTGCTCACTGCTCCTCACCCAAACACAGTTACAAGGTTCTTGTGACTCATTCCCAGTTTTCAGCCAGGTTAAATAACAGACAGTTATAACAGCTGTAAAATCTGAGAAAAATCAGCATATGTAAACTTCATCTTTTTGCCATTTTCCACCCTGTTCTGTGGAAGCTATGGATCTGACGTTAAATCCATACAACTGGCCCGAAAACAACCTCAGCACAGACCATGCTGTGTACGGACGCTCTGTATCTCTCCAAATTGATGCATTCTCCCAAATTACTAGAACGTCATGACAGTGGAACACCTGTGATTGGGACTGGTGCCGTTATTAGAAAAGTCGAGGGAGATGGTCTCTCATCTGTGTAAAATTCAGCAACAAGGTGCTGATCTGCAACCCAGCAAAGGACCCTGAGCAAACATGGAGCCTGATGCCGCCCTTCTCTGTGATTCCCAGCCTCCAGAAACGTGGAAAATAAACTAGTTAACCTACCTAGTCTATGGCCTTTGGTTTAGTGAATACTCACATAGCAGAGTAGCCGAGCCGTAAGGTGATGTCATGGGAAAGCTCTAAGTGTCCGTGTGAAGACTGCAATCACAACCCACAAAGACCATTCTGAGCTTGCTGTAGCCTGTTTCAACCTCATGGACTGTTGTTTGTTTTTGTTTTTTTTTTTTTTTTTAAACAAAAGGTTGGGGGCTGGAGAACTGGCTCAGCAGTTAAAGCACTTGCTTCCCTCTCTCAGAGAACCCAAGTCTGTTTCCCAGCACCCACATCAAGACAACTTAAATTGCCCCAATCTGAAGTTCAGGGGCATCCAACATCCTCTGGCCTCTGATGGCACCTACACATATACCTCCAAATAAATAAGTAATCTTCAACAAGAAGTCAATACTCCTTCCACAAATGAAATACAGAAAATTAGTACCAAGAATTAAGCGACCATGTTCATGTAGCTCTGAGCATTTGGAGCAGATGTGTGGGAGGAATGAGAAAGAGTTTGGAGGTGTGAGCTAGAGAAGCTCTACAATGTTGCAATCGATGCTTGCTGGTCCTTCTGGTGGGAGTTCAGAAGAAACACCATCCGCTCCAAATGGCCAGAGGGTTTCAGAGGTGGGCAAGGACTCTTACCAAGAACGAGGCTAGACAACATTGCTGTTGTATCCTAGCAGAGAATCACACTCTGCCAGTGTCCTGAGGACTTGGCTGTGGCTAAACTCTAATGAACTAAATTTTTGTTTGTTTGGCAGAGGACTTTTCAAGACAGGATAGTGTTCAGGGCATGTCGTGGTTACTGTTAATTGCTCTTGTCCAGGTCTGTCAGTAAGAAAAGGTGGCAAGTAGAGCAAAAAGCTATGAAAGCTGCGGCTTGGCAGGGAAAACAGCCTGGCAGGAAAGGTTTGAGTTGCAGCAAGGTGGTGGGAAGGGCTTTTAGTTCCATTACAAAGAAACCTAACAGTAGGAAAGCCCCCTGGCAGTAAGGCCAACTTGTGAAAACTCACATTTATTTTGAAGGAATGGTCTTAGGCTGACAACATCACGGAAGGGACTCCTTGTTAAAAAACAATCACCTAGAAAAATGTTTTACCAGGGTCCACACACAGAGGCAAATGAAACTGTGCTTCAAGGGAGCCAAGCTATGTCTAGAGCCAACAACAGGGCTTGGTTGCATGCACCATTTGATACAGTTGTGCAGGCATGAAACATGCAAAAGTAAGGACATCACAAAGGATTCCAGGAAACCCTTAAAGCCCCTCAATGTATGGCAAGGTCAGATGCCAAGCAGGGAGACCCCAAGAGGACACTGAAGCTGTGAAGGTGAAGATTAAGTGCTTATGGAGACCTAGTTAGGATGTTGCTGTTGCCTACCAAGCAAAGTTACAATCATGGGAGTGACAACAGCCTAAAAGACGGATATTATGGTATAAGCAGTATCCCTGGAAAGTCAGGGCAGCCCACAACTACTGGAGCCCACATGATTCCATGAAGAGCCCTAGATACAGAACATTTGTATTTTCAGAGAGAAAGACAACAGGCAACTCTGAGACGAGTATGTTACTGTACAGCTAAAGAGACCCCTTGTCTGAATGGGTGTGGCTACGTGATCTTAAGGTTTTAGCTTTGTCTTGGTCACTGCTCCATTGCTGTGAAGAGGCACAATGGCCAGGGCAACTCTTATAAATGGAAACACTTAATTGGGGCTTTCTTACAGTTTCAGAGGTTAATTCACAGTCATCACGGTGGGAAGCATGGTGGTATACATGGTGCTGTAGCAGGATCTGAGAGCTACACCCCAATCCACAGATAGAGAAGCAGGGAGAGAGAGAGAGAGAGAGAGAGAGAGAGAGAGAGAGAGAGAGAGAGAGAGAGAGAGAGAGAGAGAAACTGGGCCTGGCATGAGCTTTTGAAACCTCAAAACCCACCCCCAGTGACAAACTTCCTCCAAAAATTGCCAGACCTGCTCCAATAAGGCCACACCTCCTAATCCTTCTAGTCCTTTCAAAGCAACCACTTCCTAATATACAAGCCTGTGGGGGCCGTTCTAATACTTTCAGTCTGACCACTCCCAACTGTATGAGCCTCTGGGAGCCATTCTTATTCAAACCACCACAGGGCTTTACAAACTGTGAGATAAATATAAATATGCAAAACACACAGCTTCAGAAGTTAGTATATATTTATAAATATACACTAAAGTACTTAGTAAATATATTGAACATAATATATAGGTGTGCACCCATAACCTACATGTGTACACTTATTAACATATACATGTATATATCTGTTTTCCATAAATGCTGAGAGGATTATAAAAGAGAAAAATATAAACATCTGGCCTTTACTTTTGTGAAAGTAAGAGATCAAAGCCTGCCTTAAGACCAAAGCCTTGTCTAATCACAGGTTTCAGATTGAGTCAGCTGGCAAGGTAATCCACTCCCTAAGTATCTCTGTCTTTTCTAATTATGAAAAGAACAGAGGGCAATGTTCTAAAACCCCATTAGCCAACATATATTGAGAAATTTCCTGAGCTAGGCAGTGGTTGACTGTCATCTCTCAGTTTGCCAAAGGCTCCATGACCAACAGCTTGCACAACAAAATGTAATTTCCTCCTTGCAAAAACAGAACATTTCAAAAACTCAGAGTCTTGTTGCCAAGGGAACTCATATTTTATGTTCAGCTTCCTTATATTTGTCCTGGATTTCCAAGTTCAAATGAAGAACTATGTAATATTTTATTGTCAACTCTGGTGCTCAAAGTACAGTAGAAGGGTCCATAAGGACTTTAATTTACTCCAGGGTGAAGATAAAGCATGGTCAGATTCTCGGTCCACATTAGTCTTGTTGCTTAAAGGATAGATTTCATGTTAAATGTTCTTTAGAACTTAAAAAAATAATGAAAGATTTCAATGTGACTTAAAAATGGTAGGAATATTCTAAACCGATAGTCTATTGCTTAGCTACACTCACTCATTATGACTTTTTTTACTGGCCCTCTCCTTTCAGGAACCGCTGTAACAGTTACTTCACAGGAGAAAAATTTTAAAGTCTCTTTGCCCTTTTCTCTTCTTTCTTCCTTTCTGGATATGTGAACGTGACATGAGCACTTGGCTAAGCATTTTCAAATCATTGTTCCTTTTTATTCTTAGTAAAACCTTGCAAAGCCAGTGTACCGATGTCTAAAGTATGAGGTGAAAATATACACATGAACTTAGTAATTTTTTTGAACTTGCTGAGTAGAACTCAGTTAAAAATTCACCCTTGAACTTTTCTCCCCAGTGCTTCAGACAGGGTAGGTAAAGCTGTTTACATGTCTGAGAGAGAATGATGTATAGTGTACCGCTTTGAAGAATTATATTGAAAGAAATCTTGTCTGGATTTAAGTCATTGAGAATTTAAGCCAATACAGTTGATTCTTCACTTAAAATAGGATTCTCTTCTTTCATATGTGAATATCTATAATTAGCTTTGATAAAATTGGCATTCTTGTAGAAGTTGTATTCAATGGTGTTAATGTCTGTGATTTGAGAGCAAGCCTAGTGTTCTGAAATTCTGAAGTGTGACATCACACCAATTAAGTGGCCAACCTAGAAAAGGCTTTTCATCTAAAATGATGCATATCTTTATAAGAGAGGCATTTGTCGTCTCTATTAAATCGGCACCAATTATTTAGCAAGAAAAAATTTGCGGACTTTATTGTCCCCATGGCTTGACTAGGATCATTTTTCCCTTTGTCCACAACCAGATCCATAAAGAATAACATAATATACTGTCAACATTTGCCTGCGTTCTAGCTCCAGAGCAGACCCTGTGCCAAGCATTTTTCAGTATGCCATATCCCACCCTTCCTGTGAAGACAGTACCATCTTCAGTTTAAGAAGGAGGTGGCCTAATGCATTAAGGTTCTGGGACTACCACTACAAAACACCAGAAACCAGGGGCTATAAAGAACAGAATTTCTTTTTTCATAGTCCTAGAGGCAAGAGCCCTGCTCCTTCTAAAATGCTAGGTCAGAATGTGACCATGCCTTCCTTTTCATTTCTGCTATTTCCAGCAACCCTAAGTGCCTCTTGGTTTACAGCTAGGTAACCCCAGACTCTGCTCCTGTCATTACAGACATAGGTGTCTTCCTTATGTCTCTCTTCACTTATTACAAGGACACCATCACACTGCACTATAGACCCACCTTTGTCTAGCATGAATTCCTCTTGACTCATTAGCTCTGAAATACCCACATTTCTAAATAAGAACACGTGCTGAACTGATGGGAGAGACGTGAATTAGGGCACTGACAGATAGTCGGCCTCGTACATTATAGTAAGTAAACCTCTGCAAATTAATTTGTCCTGTTTTCATGGACCCAAGATCCAAGGAAAGTGGCTGTTGGAGCCCATGTTCATAACAGCTTCATCACTCTGCCCATGTTTACAAGTTCCTCACCCCCTATCCTTCCTCTATTTGATATCTAATCCCAGTTCATGAACTCTTCTAAATGTGGTCATCTTCTTCCTCATTGAGCTTCTTTGCCTCCTCATCCACTTTGTTCTCCTAATTCTGTGGAACTCTTGAGTTTCACTTCCCAGACTGCATTTTCCATCAACAATGGCTCATTTTACCCGTCCAAGGCCTTTATTATGGGGGCATCTTCACCCCATTTCCCCATCCTCCTCTTCACATTCCCTCTCCAAAGATCTCCATTTTCTTGAATTCAGTTGAACCTTCCATGCCATTGGCTATTTTTTTTATCAACATGCATTTCCTCCCTGCACTCTCCCCTAAGCTCCAATCCCACCCATGCAGACTCCTTCTAGACAAGAAGTTCCATTGTCTTCTCTAGCTATTGCATACTTGAAACCAGATGTTTTCACCTCTTGAATAGTCTCCCATCCCTTCTCACATCTGTGCTATGTTGATGAGGTCTTCAGTGTGTGACAGATGGATTATTATAGGATGCCCCAATTACCTTGCCTGGGTTCAGCCTCCACCCATCCAGTGCATCTTCAGTAACCTTACCCTAGTTGCTACCCTGATCCTCCATGGTTCAGCAATTCCTTCTGTGCTGCCACTCATATTCCAATGCCACTGACACGTCTTTGTCTGCCATATTCACCAGAGAAGTTTCCCACAGTTTCTGGCACACACTAGTCTAGAAAGGTGGATCACTCCTCTACAAAACTGAGCATGTTTTCATTAGGCTCAATACTTTATTCTCTCCAATCTCCGCCTTCAAAGCCCATATTAAACCTCACTCATTCTAGAAATTTCCCTCCAACCATTTCAGCGTTCATTTACATCAGAAGAGCCTAAAGAAAGAGAAGTCTCATTGTATATATTTCTTCTTCATACCACTTCCACATCTCATCTCTTCTTCTTCTGCAATGCTGTAGCACTGACCACTAATGTTGGGTATTTACTGAGACACTTTTGTTTAGTTTAATAAAGTTAGTTCTTCAACAGTTGGAGAATGAGGTTTTACACAGACTATATAGAAAACAAGTTTCAGAAAACTAAATGTGTGCTAACCCAAAGACAAGAAGCAAAAAGGATCACAGACTGAAATCTGCAAACTCATAAAACAAATTAAACCCTTTCTCTGTAAAAAACTGTTTTGAGGGGTAATTTGCTATTGTAGGGTGAAAGGGCCAGTGAAAGAAAACCCTGGTCCTGAGAGCAGAACCAAAGATATACACCCTGACTCTAACCAATTCAGAAGTTGAAATTACACCAATCCCTAAGCACAAAAACCAACCAATCACCGATCACAAAAACCAACCACTCTCTGAGCACAAAAACTAACCAATCCCAGAGGATGAAAACAGTCAATCCCTAGGCACAAAATCCACCCAATCTCTGAGCTTGTAGCAAGATCAGGAATTAAAATCCTATCAATCCTCACTCTGAAAAATCTTCACCTTGGAAAACTCCATACCTAAGAAAACCTATATAAGCCCTATACCCATTCAGTTTAGAACTGCCCTTTTTCAACCCTGGCAGAAGCAGCCATGTTCCTGGATTCCTCCCTCCCAATAAATCTCTTAAGTGGGGTTTGTAGTAATGACATTCTTTCAGTGGAGCAGAGCAGAGCAGAGATCAGAACAGAGTGGGGGTGGGGGTGGGCAGAGCAGAACTGCTACATTTCTGCTGGGACATTTTCTTAGTGGAGCAGAGTTGTTACACTTGCAGTAGGAAAACCTCATCTGGAACAAGGACTGTACCATTTTGCTGGGAAAACTGTGCCCCATGAGAACAGGGCTGTAATACTTCTGTTGGGATTCCTTTCCCTTCAGAGCTGTAATACAGGGTTTCCTTGACTTCTGACCACCAGGATATCTTTTCCTTTGAGCTGTAACACAGTTATAGTAATAGAAAGCTTATTAGCACAGTGGGTATTACAGAAAAAAGTATTACATAGCATTGTGAGCGAATATTATCTCTTTGTCTCAATCACTAAAAGCATGTCACAGAACTGTCTGCTGAACTCAAGCCAACTGTTTGGAAACAGAATTCATTGACATTAAAGAGTAAAAATCTTTAAATTCATTTTTACAATATTAAACGTATCAACAACATTTTAAATAATTGTAGAACCAACTAAACTTGATTTCCTTTTGTTTCATTATAGATTTTTTTTCCTTTAGACATAACATGATCATCCCATAGCCATCTCAGAGATGACTTTGGCCCAGTTGCATGACTTTGGGAGACGGCAGAGTAATTAGAAAGTAGCATGTTAACTAAAAGTAGGGCTCTATAATCTAGCTTCCATGATGTCATCATCAATAAAGGGGTAGAACTCTGTGTTGATGGAGTTGTTCGGAGGGGTTGTCAGTTCCTGGAAGTAACCTTTCAGCCATGTTCCTATAAGTAAGCCAAATAAACTCTTTGGTTCACATATTGGATTGAACAGAATCCAATCCTTTGTCTATTGTTGATGCTCTGTCTTGGATTAAAAGATGTTTATTCATATTTCCTTAAGAAAAAATAGTGCAATGCCTTTTTAAGAACTACATGATGGGATTAGAATTTTAAGAAAAACAACCTAAAGGAGTCATCGGATGTCAAATTCTAAGCATTGTCTAATAATACACACTCTCTGGTCAGGAAGACACACATAAGTTTCACACTAAAGCATCATTAGAGTAGGGGTGATCTCTATATTCAATACTTTGGTGAATGAGCCAGTATCACTATAGATGTCTACCTAAAATTGAACTTATATTGAAGGACTAGATAGGTGATGCTTTCCGTATGTAAAGCCAAGGATGTGTAGAGCATGGATTGGGTTGGTTGATTATTTTTAGGAGAAAGCCTCTCGTCAATCACTTCATTTTTGCATTATTTGGGTTTACTTGATAACCAGTCAACTTTGCAGAAAAAGGGAAAAGAAAAGAAGTAGGAGGAGGGGAAAGAGGAAAGAAGTGAGTAAAGGAGAGAAGAATAGAAAGAGGGAGGGAGGGAGGGAGAAAGGGAGGGAAGAAGGAAAATTAGGAATTATTGTAAACAAGGATCTTCTTAGAACCCAAAGGCAAAAAGCCAGGGAAATTCTAGAAGGAACTGAAACCAGGGGCCCATAGCTAGCAGGCTTGAGGAAGTGCCTCTGGTTCATCCTTGCTTCTTCTTTTTGCTTTCCTCCTGTTTTCTTTTTGAGGACAGCCTTTCTTTATTCTGCAGCCCATAGTACCAGGGTATAGTCTCAGGCTACATGGAGAGTTAACATCGCTGGTTGAGAGGAAAACCGGCAAATTTAAGTCAGGTCATGAGCACTTGGACAATCATGTGTGGTGAGGAAATGTTATATGTGCTGTAAATTTGGTCTGATCACTGTTTCTGTGCTTACTCCTCTGACAGGGCATTTAGATGCAATGTTGAAATGTTTGGTTTATGACCTTCCTTTAATTACCCTTTGGGCAAGGAAGTACTGAGCAGATAAGACAAACTCAAAAGTCACCACAGACTACGAAAACACAACTGTTTCAAAATTACTTCCTTGAGGCAGGCTTGCTCAATAGATAAGGCATGTTCTGAGTGGGAATTGCGATGGAGGAAGAATGTTTCTGAGCTTGACAGGTACCCGAGGAGCAGATAGCTAATGAAGTGGGACTGGAATATAGCTTATAATTAAACTTTATGCCATTTGAAAATACAATCATAAAAATCAAGAAACATGTTGAAATGAAAGATAATATACAAACAAAATAATTGAATCCTAAGAATTCACAAAGAAAAACATTGTAAGTAGCGTAATACTATGCTAAGAAATTTACAGACCTCACGGCATTGTACAGAAAAGCTTTGGAAAACTACCCCAAAGTGTTATTTTCAGGTAATTTCTGGGTTGTGTGGTCATAGATATTTTTTATTTATTTTGTATGCTATCTTTAGAGTTATATTAATGAAAAACTCTTCCTTTATAATTTAAAACAATTAATTTTGTTGAAAATCAATAGCCTAACAACAAGAATACTACCATATTTTTAGAAACAGTACTTTGATGAACTGCTAATACATTATTAATGTATAAATAGAAAACATTGATACATGGGTTATCATGTTAAACAGAAGTATTGTTGAAGGGCATTCAACTTCGTTTTGCATGAGTGTTTTCCACTTAAATATCCAATAGTTCTAACACCCTGTGTTCGAAAGCTTTTCATTTGCCTCTGTTGAAAGCAATGAACTCTATCTGGGCTGTGATACTCTTCGGTTCTTCTTATAATATAGCAATTTCATGATGAATGTAACTTTAGTAAATGTTGAATTCACTTAGTATAAGCCCTAAACTTTATTTTTCTCAAATACATGTGAAACTTTTTTATCTAGAAAATTGTATTTTTAGTGTCAAATCTTGTATGACTTTTCCTAATTAGTTTGTAAGTATTCAATGCATCCCAAATTGCCACTGTAAATAAAATATTTGTTTTTCCAGTAGTCTAATGTTAGTGCATTATATGATTGATTTTAGAATACTGATAAGGAAATTTACATGGTTAGACCTGATTAATTTCTCTTATGTAGCCATTTCTTCCTGAGACGGAAACATTCCATCCTATGGAAAAGATTTTTAAGAAAGAGGGTAAACACCTCACACTTGCTTCAGGAAGTACCTGCAGCTGACTGTATTCTCTAGGCCCTTCCTCCTAGCAATAAAGCCTGCTGAGAGTCCATCTCAAACAAGTCAGCCTGCGAGAAGACTCTGAGACCAGACCAATTGCCCGGAAGAAGCAGAAACCAGCAGAGCTTCCTCGAAAAGGTTGACACCAACTGAATCACTGAGGAAGGACACCCTCCAACCTGCTGAGCTCCCTGTAGGCTGTGCAATGGGCTCCAGGTTTCCAGTTTTTGGGAGTCGTCACCCATGCTGGGGTGGGCTTTGGTGATGCGACTGTCTTTGAGTCATTTCTGCTTCTGTAAGTAACTCCTCACCCATATTTATTTATGTAAGGAACCCCGATAAAACTGGTGGATTCACCAAGGTGGACTTCCGTGGTATTCATACTTCAGTCATGTAAGTGGTACAGCTCTGAGGGGAAAGGTTTCCCCCGACACAAGTCCTGTAGCTCTGAAGGGAAAGACATCCTGGCAGTCGATAGCTTAGGATAATATAGACTGAACCTGATACCTGATCTGGTAGAAATGGAACAAATGAATGTAAACAGTCCAGGGAGGTCAGTTTTGGATTGCTTTCTGTTCCCACTTTAGTTTTCTCTTGTTTGTTGCTAATAACATCTGTGTTTTTTCAAGACAATGTCTGCTGTTGGTTGGTAGTTTCTAATATACCTATTACAGAATTTTACAGCACACTAAATATTTACTAGTTTATGGCTATACCTTGCTCTATAGAAGTACTTTAAAATGTTTTATTCACCTCTCTCTCTTTCTCTGTCTCTGTCTCTGCCTCTCTCTGTCTCTGTCTCTCTCTGTCTCTCTGTCTCTCTCTGTCTCTCTGTCTCTCTCTGTGTGGGTGTGTGTGAGCGCACACACGCGCAGGTGCTCAAAGAGGCTAATAGGGAGCATTGGAAACTCTGGAACCAGAGTAACAGGCATTTTGAGTTGTCTAACGTGGGTTCTAGAAAGTAACCTAGGTCCTCTGCTTCCATCTTCTGCTCTTAACCACTGGGCCATCTCTCCAACCCTATAGTAATACTTTATAAGATAGATTACTCAAAGGGAAGGTAACCCTTATAATTACATGCATGGTGTTATGTTCAAAGTAAGCAATCTGGTGGCACAAACCTGTAATCTCAAATACTGGGAGACTGAGACAGAAAGATCATGAGTACAAGGCCTGCTTGGGCTACAGAGTGAGTTTAAGGTCAGCCTGGGAAACCGGGACAGACAGACCCCATCTCAAAATGAGAAATTAAAATAAAAGGTTGATGACATTGCTTCATGGTAGGGTGGTTGCTTAGCTTCTGTAAGAACCTGGATTCGGTTCACACACACACACAGAAGAGAGAGAGAGAGAGAGAGAGAGAGAGAGAGAGAGAGAGAGAGAGAGAGAGAGAAAAGAGAGAGAGAACAGAAAGAGCTAAAATATCCCCAAAGTGCTAACAATAGAAATTACACAGAAGCACGATATCATTTTAATGGTGTCTTGTGAAAAGAGACGTCTTCAGAGAGTGAACACCAGGGATCTGTAATGGTTCAGTGGAAGGTTCAAATATGCAATCACTGAGTGACCTACATGCACCTCGCAGCTTTCCCTGTGAATACGGAACATTAGAAGAAATCTATTTCTAACCACTGCCTTAGATATATCCAGTATTTCTCACGTTCTTTTCCTTATTGCCTACACGTCACTGAAAGTCCTGGATGTTATTTCTGAAGTTTGAGGAGGAGAGCTATGAGATTGGATGGAGGCATTTTAAAGTTAAGAGATACTTGAACAGAGGTCAAGTAAGTTAACTTTGGTTAACCTGAATTTTGCTGTAAAGGTAAAATTGTGAACGGAGAGTTTGATATATGTGTGTACCATTAAATTAAAACAATATATGTTTATTGCTGGTGTTTTGGTTTTTTTTTTCTTTTTTAGATGGAAGTCTCACCACAGAGCCCAGGCTTTTTTAGACCTCGTTAACTAGCTCAGGCTGGCCTGAAACTCTTGAATCTCCTGTCTCTGCCTCTCAGGGGCTAGATTTACAGATGTGCACATCACCATGCCTGGAAAACATACTTTTACGTTCAAACCTATGTACACGAAGTTAAATGGCATGATGTCTGGCCAGTTAGGCTGTTTCAGTCTTATTATCAGATGCTCTTATAATTCCATCACTTGCTTTCTCAAACCTCATCAGGACCGAAAACATAGGATCTTCAGAAATGCACAGACCAAAAACCAAAACAATACACAACACAAAACAAAAACTAAAATACAAAACGAAAACGAAAACAAAACCAAAAAAAAAAAAAAAAAAGAAAGCAAAACAAAAAACCTTGAAAGAAATTAACAGGGCTTCAGATGAGGTAGATGGAGGCTCTCTGCTTTTCTCTCTGCATTTTGACTTGATGCTTCAGGATGTCAGGATTAGAAGTCTCTTCCGTGCTGTCACGGGGATACCCATCTTCATGATGTTGTATGAGCTGTCTTACGAATAAGACCACAAAGATAAAAATGTAAGATGAAGGGGTGTTATAAGAAAATGGCTTTGGAGGCCCCAAATCATAGGGTTCAGTAACAGAACAGATCCTGGATTTCCTTGCTAACACCCAAGGAAATCCCCTTATTTCAGTATAAAGTTTGGTTGCTAGCTCTATAGATATACAGAGCTATAGACATATAGAGCTATACCAATATTTACAGTAAATATTTCCACCCCTTCGTAGGATGCAATTCTGCTTTCCCCAAAGGCTCCATCTAATATTTGATTGATAATAACTAAATAAAAATAATTTAATGCCCTGAAGGCAATACAAGCACAACCAATTAAAACTTACGCATTCGCGTCATCACTTTCAATATCTATGCTAGTCCTTTCGTGCTGCTATCATAAAATACCTGTGACTAGGTACTTTAGAGAAAAGAAGTTCATATCTCATAGTTCCGAAGGTTAAAGGACATGATGCTGGCGTCTGTGCAACTCTGGTGATGACTCATGACATGTGATATCACAAGGTAGGTACACATGTGGAAGAGAATACAGGGGTGTTCTCAAGCCCTCTTATAACAACCCATTATCAAAAGAAGTAAAACACCCTCCCAAGACCTGCCTTAATTAACTCGGAGGGCAGTGTACTGTGATCTAAATTCCACTCCCTAGCAGTCCCGCACTGGGACATTGCAGCACCTGAAGGATCGGGGCAAATCACATACAAACCAAAGTACTATCTAGACATAAAGCAAGTGTTTGAGGGGCTCTGCCAAAATCACAAAGCCACCCCTCCTCCCTTCAATCCATGTGCCATTTTCTTATTTGTTCTACAAGAAGACAAAATTATATTGTGGAGTTTGGAAGTAATCGTGATTGCCAAAAAAAGAACAAACATCTTTAATTGCTCCCAAAGTAACAGAAGCCAGCTAATTTCGACAGAAACGAGTCTAAGGGAGAGGGACAGCAGAGAGGGAGCATGTCTTTCACCCATTGCTCTCGAGGTCTTCTTGACCCTGACTTTCCCTCTGGAAGCAAGTCCAGTAAACATCACCCAAGGCAGCACAAGCCAGCACTCCCTGTTTGGTTTTCCTTTCTCAGTTTTAACAGTGTGAAATTTCAGAATTCAAATCTCCACATCCCCCTGAGAAGGCAGAATGCAGCGTTCCTCTCTCTGGTGCTGATGTCCACGGACAAGCCTCCCCAGCCCTGGGCATCACTCGTCGTGAGCTATGTCCACCGCATCAGCAGCATCATGGAAATGCTGGAAATTTAAACTGGGTCCAAACACAAACTGGACTCAAGGCTTGAGCCTTACCTGGTGGCATGGGGAGGCAGGGTCTAGTAGGTTGTGGTTTGGGTCATTGGGTGCGGCCCTAGCAAATGAACTAATGTCTCTCCCACGACTGTGACACCAGCAGATTGAAGACAAAAGTAGAGCAGGCTATGAACCTCAGAGCTCGCCCCCAGTGCCCCACTCTTGATAGCATGCTACACACATGGTAGCTCTTTCTGCATTTTCTCCATCACTCCCTGATGTACTTTCTTTCTTTCTTTCTTTTCCTCCCATTTTTTTCTCAGTGTTTCTTATTGCCTTTTGATAGCTTCAAATTAATTTTTCTGTCATTTAAATACAATGCTAAAGTCATCTTGTGACTTTTAAATTTCAAATTCTCCTCACCTTCATACTCATCTTTGTCTTTGCTGCCATCTTCTTCCTCTTCCTTTTTTCTCCTTCTCCTTCTTCCTTTTCTTTTTACTGTCTTTTTTAGTATTCTAGTGCTGTGAAGAGACACCATGACCATGGCAACTTTAAAAAAAAAAAAGAAATCATTTAGTTGGGCTTGCTTACAGTTTTAGGAGTTTAGTCTATGATCTTCATGGCCCGGAGCACGACAGCACACAGGCAGACATGGTGCTGGAGGAGTCTACATCCAGACATCCAGATCCAAAGGCGTCTGTGACTTTCTGTGAAGGAAGAAAGAGAGTGATGCTATGCCTGGCTTGGGCTTTTGAAACCTCAAAGCCCACCCCTAGTAATGCGCTTTCTCAAACAAGGCCACACTCTTTCAACAAGGCCATACCCCCTAATCCTTCTCAAGCAGTGCTATTCCCTGATGACTATACATTCAAATATATAAACCCATGTCGGCCATTCTTATTCAAAACACCACATTTACAACCCAGGGCCTTGTGCGGGCTCAGTATGTATTCAACCACTGAGTATATACCCAAGTACTGTTTTTCCTTTCATAAATTTTCATTTGATTGTGGCAGGAAAGAACAATGAGAAAAATCGTGGGGATGTGAGAAGGGAAGGGCCCCTCACCCTGGAGTCTGAAGCCTTTCATCAACTAAGTCATTGAAATTCCAGCACAATTAGCATTTACTGTCAAAGCTCTCCATGCTGCAAATGCATGGAGACAATGCTTCTTTCATACACAAAGGCTTTGTGTTGAAGTAACAATGGCCCAGGTTTAAGGTCTCAATGTATATGCCATGGATAGGGCCTTTCTTTTCCCCAGACATTGCCTGAGAATCTAAAACAAAAATGTTAACTTTATTCATAGCAAAGATCTCCCTACATCTCTATGAGCCAGCTTTTACCTCATCAGTTTTGGCCTGTCTGTGCCCATTCAGGCTTCTTAGCAACCATTTGAAGACAGTAGTTTCATATCCCACCCAAATCTTATAATTATTGTAAAGCAAAAACAGCAAGCATCAGCTCTCCCTCAGAGAAGCACATGCTCTCAGTGGTGTTTTGTCTTTCTTTCTGAGTGCCTGTCTTCTTTTTCCTGTAGGGCAGGCTGGCCTTGAACTCAGAGATCTTTCAGTTACATCTTCACCAGCTTTCTGTTTTTGATGCTTTTCTTCATTGCCTAAGTTTGATTATTCTGGAACTTGCTCTGTAGACCAGGCTGGCTTCAGACTCACAGATCAACCAGCCTCTGCCTTCCAAGTGCTGGCATTAAAGGCGTTTACCACCAGACCCAGAAGCTCCAGGCTGTTCTTTAATTCCTTTTCACAAAGTTGGAAACTTAGCTGGGTGAGATCTTGTCCTGAGGTCACCATTCCCTTTATTCTATTTCTTAATCTGTTTATCTCCTTGAACATAGGATTTGATTCCGTTCAACCTCCTGGTGCTTCTTTTCTCCTCAAATTGTACATTCTGTATTTTTGCTTGTTCAGCTTGCTCCTTTTCATTATAAATCTTTATAAGCATGAGAATTAGCAACTATATGATAGAGTCTATACTAGTCTGTTTTGAGATTTCCTCTGTCAATGGAATTAATCCAAAACTTTTCACTTTAGCCTCAGGCAGACTTTTTGGACAAGGGCAAGAAGAAACCACATTCTTTTACCAAAATATTACAAGAATGATCTCTGAAACCTCTTGAGCCAGGCCACCATAGTTCATCAAATTATACTCAGCACCACTGTCTTCTATGCCCCTACTAGGATGGCCCATTAAGCAGTACTTAAAGCTTTCAGCTACTTTTCTAATCCACAGTCCCAAGGTCCATATTCCTTCAAACAAAAGCATGATCAGACCTCTCATAGCAATACCCCAGTCCCTGGTACCAACTTCTGTCTCCTAATAGTACCACTCTCTGTGAACTTATGGGGGCCAATTACATTCACACTACCACAGGGTCCTTTTACACTTAACCTTTTAAACCAAATTGTGTTTAGTGACATCTTCCTGTTGCTCTATAAGTTGGGTCATTTGGATCATAGTGTGAATCATGTTATTTTAAGGATCAGATTCTCTTCAGACCTTTTATGTTTGCTGTTTGTTGTTTTTCCTTTTTGAAACAGAGTCTTATGTATCGCAGGTGAGCTCAAACTCATGATGTAGCTGAAGAGGATCCTGAACTTGCGGTCTTTCTGCCTCTACCTCTGGATTACTGGAACTACAGGCCTGTGCTATTCTACCCACTTACATGGTGCTGGGTGTGAACCCGGGGCTTCACACATGCTAGACCATCACTCAATGAACTGAGCTCCATTCCTAGCCCTGGTTTTGATTTAAAACGAGCGATTAGTTTGACTTCAGTTGGACCACCAACTTTATTTTTCCTGAAGTGGAGCAGCTGAAAACTCTGTTTAGTTTTTTTAGAACTTAGCTGGCCTGTCTGGTAACTTCTCTATGCACAGATAGTAATGGAACAATCCCATCTTGAGCCAACTTTATCTACAAAATATCCTGTCCAGGGTTGCTTTTCTCCTTCTCTAGTTACCATGGTCTCCCAAATTCTGTTCCATAGCCAAGCCAGGAAGGGTGGATTTCTTTTAGAATTTTACCCACTGTGCCCACGGCCCATCCGCAGACAAATATTTGTGTCAAACAGGAATTGCATTGCGCCATTTCCTTCTTTCAAGTGTAAATATGTTTCCAGTTTCTTTCAAGCCTCTCTTCAGGTTCTTGCATTTTATATTTTGTGTTAAATTTATGGTTGCCATCTTGTAGCAGCAGGTCTATCTGATAGAAGCTACTTCTCAATTGCTGGAAACTTATTTGCAATAACATTTTATTTACCAAGAAGTTAGTATTTTATTGATTTTCTCCCACTTTCATGTGTAGTAGTTGCCTGGTATTTATATTAAATGAAAAGTTTTGCTCTATCTTACCCCTGTCATGTTAACTAATTAATTGATTAACCATTCATTTTCCACTTGCTTCTGAGCATATTCCATATCATAAGCACTGGTGACATAAAGTACATAAACCTTCTTTGGCTCAGAGTCTGATAATGCAGTGTAGCAATTACCAGCATGCACTGAGTGAATTATATTCACAAGAATCCATGTGTCCCCTGTCGTTATTGTTGTTATTTAAAGACAAGCCAAACAGCTCTAGACATGACTTCAAAGCAACTGCAAAATCAAATGTCAGTACATGCAGCCCCTCGCTCTTGCAGGGCAGTCAGCAGTTCCAAAGTCTGTCAACAGATTTGACTACCTGCTACATTTAGATGTCTGAAAATAATAAATCTCAGCTGTCAGACTATCAACCATGAACTTCAGAAGCATTTTTCTCTAATAACTTTGGACAGGCAACCTATATTTACTTTCAAATAGCTTGTTAAAACTGAAGGTCTTAATATATACTGTGTTAATGACTTAGTAACTTAGGCTATCCCCCACCCACTGATTTCAAAGACTAGATGATCAGTGATAAAAAGAAGCCCATGTCTCTGTAAACAGGCACAGGAACAAAATGATTTATTAGCATCCCAATCGCTGCCTTCTGCTTCCCTTCATGTCTTGACAATTCATGTCACAACTCCCTTAGCTGGCAGATGTAATGAGCAGAGCTTTAAAACTGACACATTCCCTTACTTAAAGCTATGAACTATGTATTCTGGTGGAATTTTAATGACCACACATACCTTTACTGATATCTGATTACATTCTAGATCAGCAGTGCTCAACCTGTGGGTCGAAATCCCTTTGGGGTTGCATATCAGATATTCTGTATATCAGATTTACATTACATAATTTACATTATGATTCATAACAGTAGGAAAATTACAGTGGTGAAGTAACAACACCATAATTTCATGGTTAAAGTCACTACAATATAATGAACTGTATTAAGGGTGACATTATTAGGAAGGTTGACAACCACTGTTCCAGATATTGCATGAAAGAGAGGACCTCAAAACTGAAGAGACACAGTCCGTTTCTCTGATGAATTGTATTTTACTAAACATATTCTACAGGAAAATGATTGTAATCGTTGTCTAATAACTGTATGTCAAAGACAAAAGTGGAGATTAGCCTAGGCTGTCTTTAGAGGAGTGTTTAAACTTAGTGTGATGTTAGAAGCAGACAAAAATTTAAAGGTCATTAGATTGAATACTTATGATTCAGGAAATTGAAGGCATGTAATTTTTGCCTTAGAAAGTATCAAGAAAAACTGAATTAGAACAACCATATAGACCTGAAATTCGAGATTTCTTTTTATGAATCCCAGACACGTATGTTAACACACCCACACACACACCCACACACACACCCATACACCCACACGCGCACGTGCATGAGAATGAGAAAATGAGTGAGGTTTCTCCCTGTTGACAAAGAGATGCACATAGAAATATGTGAAGTGACAATGTACCTTGCAGTATTTGCTTACAACATTTAAAATATTATTATAAACTCCTGTCTTTGATAGTGGAACACACTCTAATTTTTAAAATCCTCTAGATAACCTAAATTATAATTTCCAATGTAAAGCAAAAGTTCAGGTGAGCAGTAAAATGACACTCTTTGAGCCCATCATGGAAGCAAGGCTTCGGCGTATTCAAGAGGCCTGAGATTTGAGGAAAACTGGGCCCTTATAAGGGTGTAAGTGCTAGCATATTTGAGTTACAGTGTGAGACTGTGAAAAGTTGGGTGCCATACAATCAAAACAAGAAGACAAATGTTATTTGAAGAGCTAACAAAAAATAATGAAGGATTTCTAATGATATTCAAGAAATACACGGAGCCCCAGGCAAAGTAAATCTAGAAAATAACACTCAGACTTATGGAAACCAAAGTATTAGAGGGAGTTTGAACATTGTTCTCAAGAGAATTCCAGTAGAGGAGTTGTGGCGATTATTTAGTAGGTAGAGTATTTGATAGACAAGCATGAGGACTTGAGTTCAGAACCCAATACCCACCTAAAAAAAAAACTGTATCACACACACAAACACACACACACACACGGAACTCAGCAATGAGCCAGACAGAGACAAGTGATTCTAGGTGTTCACTGACCAGCCAGTGTAGACAAGATAGCAAACTATGGACTAATATAAAAGAAAAAAAAACCCTGCCTCAGAAAATAAGGTGGATAATGACAAAGCAAGAGTCCAACAATGATGACCCTAAGAGAGACATACATGTATCTAATCTACACGGGAAGCAGAAAAAGACAAGATCTTCTGAGTAAATTGGGAGCATGGGGACCATGGGAGAGGGTAGAGGGAAAGGAGAGGAAGGGAGGGGAGTGAAGAAAAATATATAGCTCAATAAAAACAATAAAACCAACTTTAAAAACAAAGAAAAACTTTCCATTGAGAATTTTGTATGTTGTAAAAATGAAGCCAAAGAGCTGTGAACAAAAGAAGATGGAAAAATAATTATAAGTGGACATTCGTTGAAACCAAAGTTGAATAAGCACTTGAACAAAAGAATTATACCACCAGGAGATTAGTAGTATATAAAGAAATTAAAATTGCCAAATGTAAAAAAAAAATTAACGTCGGTAAACTGGAAAAGAAACTTACATTGCTAGATGTTTGAAAAGGTCATCGTATGACCCAAATTGTTCCATGTTGTAGAATATTACTATCAAAGTGTGTGTAGCTAAAATACTGATACACATAAAATGATTTTAAAAATTAGAAAAGCAGTCAGCATAATAGATTATCAGACAAAGAGGAAATATATATGCAACTGAAGACGAATGGAAGGTCAAATACTGAAGGCTTTCTTTCTAAGATTAATAAAGCAAGATATCTATTTCCAGTACCCTAATTGACATTATGACGGAGTGTTAGCTAGGATAATAAGTCAAGACGAAAAAGTTAAGTCACATACAGATTGAAAAGAGGGAAAATGTATACTTGCAAGCAATAATTGTCTACATAGAAAGTATCACAGAATCTCTTTTTAAAAACCTCATTTTGGTTTAGCAATATCTCAGGATACTGCTAGGCCAATTGTATTCTAAGGATGAAATCAAATCCCATTTTTATGAAGACAGCCACTCCAATACATGTGTCACGCCACACCCTCTTCTCCCCTTGGGGCATGACATTTCTTGAGTTAGGGTCCCTGCCCATGAGCCTGGGAGTAACTGCGTCTATCAATAACACACAGTGGGGCTGACTTAGGCGACTTCTGATGTGGGTCATCAAAAGCAACTTAGTATTTTCTTGGCTCTCTTTCTTGGCATACTTACTTGGATGCCATGAACCAACGACGCAGCCACCAGACACGTGAGCATATAAGGATTAGCATAACCACAGACACCAGCTGGCTACATGTGAACACCAAATCTCTAGATAGAATTGTAGCGCACCACACCTGTCTGCACTCTATGCGCCACCATACAGTTCGTGAACTGGACAAGGGGCTGGAGATTGAAACACACAGAGACACACAGACTGACAGAGACACGGGTCATCCTTGAAACAGAAATGCTCCACAAACGCCCCCTTTATTATGTCCAGAGGCAGCTTATATAGGGATAGCCACGCCCCAGCCAACCGCACCAGAAACCATTCCCCTGCCATCAGGAGCTCGTGAGCGTCTTGTGCTCAGAGCAGCTGTAGGCACTCAGATCAGGGGAAAACAAGTTGTTTACAAGAAATTCAGGATCTGGGGGTTCACTGCTCCCAACATAGAATTAATACACTGGCCTGCTACAGGGCTCAAGAGGCCAAGGAAGAGAGTAGGTGATTACCGTTGATTAAGCGTCTGCGTTTGGGGGTAATAGTTTCACAGCAATAAATCTGTAACACAGGCGTCCCTGGCATCATGCTTAGCAAGTATAACAAGTGCTTGATCTCTTTTTGTGGGGGATAGTTGTAGTTTGTCACTTCAGTATTTAAAAGTTTGTGTGCTAAATTAATACCTTAAACTTAGTAAACCAATATTTAATTAGCATCTTTGCTATGTTTGTGGTTACCACCAGAGGGCAAACTGTCCAGCCAAAGACAGACACTCATGCGTGGAACTTGGAAGTATAGTTCTCAAAATCAAACACTAGGGGGAACCAGTCCCTAATTTATCTTTGTCCTTTTTGAAAGGTGAGCTTGACAACAGGGGGAAAAAACAGCCTTCACATTCAAGACGCTAGCTAGCACACACAAAGACGATGGGGAGAGAACGGTCTCCGCAGGCATTCTAAAACACAAGAAGTCTTATCATGGCAAATAATAGCCTCAGTCTGGGTTACAGACAGAAGACAGAGCAGCCCTATCTCTCTGCACATTTTGAGTGCAGTAGAACAGGTAGCATTTCCTGGGAAAGCAGAAGGAATCCACAAACCTGTAATTCCCAGGCAGCGTTTTAACCAATGTATGTCTATGACAAACACATTCTGCGCTGCTTCCGGTTTCTGACACAAGATGGGATTCCTGAAAATGTATGGTATTTTATATATTAATAATATACTAGTAATAGTATATTATCCTATGTAAGCATGTGTTATATTTGTGTATTATATGTCATATTAATATTGTTACTGAAAGGATAACATTCGTATCACCATTTTAACTAACTCTTAATCAACATTTTTATCTAGTTCTTTGTTTTGTATACAAAATGGGCCGCAATTCTGACTGCAGGAAATTTGGGACCCAAATTGCTTACAATGAATTAATTGCAGGAACCAAACACATTAGAAGTCTTCTGCTTTCTTGACAGATGCAAAGCAGATTTTACCGGTAATTGTGCCCGGTAACCTGAGATCTGGCAACCTGTAGTTACAATGACAGCTTCTCTGTGACTGTGGAAGAGGGCTGTGGTGGCTCTGAGATCAAGGAGCGTCAACAGGCCAGTGATCTAGAGAATAAAGATGGTTCTGTTGTCAGCATCTCTGATTAGTGTGTCAGACGACAAGATTGGGACTTTACAAGCTGGTAGGGTATAAATCAAAGGAAGACAGAGTTTGGGGGCAGATGGAGCTCTAAAGAGCTGGGTTTTGTCTCCTTCCTTCCTCTCCTCTTCCCCTTTCAGGAATCCTACAACTTAGGACTCAACCCCTGCCTTAGATCACCCACCATCAGCTCACGAATCCGCACTGGTGCCTGGAAGTGCTTTCGTTCACTCTTCAGACAGCTAATATCCCACAGTGAGCCAACATGTGGGTCTCTCCCTTCTAGTTAGGCAGCTTTCTAGTGAACACACACGAGCTAGGGACCTGGCCTTCATAGGTGAAAAACTCAGTGATTAACCTCTTTCGCATTAAGTTAATATAAAAGGAATTAAGTCTGTATTTGAACCTTCAAGTAGGTCACTTTCATAAGGACTGGAGTCACGGAAGGAGCTGTCCAGCTTGGTAACCCATAGGTGGTGGCAGCCCACTGATGTTAGCAGACAGAGCCGAAGCAACACCCAAGACCCTGGGTCTTTCAAGAGCTGGAGAGATGACTCAGTAAGTAAAGCACTTGCTGAGAAAGCATGGAGACCTGAGTTCAGAGCCCTAGCACTTGTGTGAAAGACAGAAATGTGGGCATGACTTACACTGTGGGCAAGCAGTGCTCGCGAGCGGGACAGAAGTCGCAGGGCTTCATGGTCAGCTTGTCTAGGCGGTTGGTAAGGTCTAGGTAAGTCACAGAGGAATTCTGTCTCACAGAATAAGGTGAAGAGCAGCAGAGGAAGGCAGCTGATGCCAATCTCCGGTCTTGATACGTGCAGACAGGTATGGGTGTAAGCACACGTAATACACACATATACACAGCACACACACACACACACCCTCTGAACCTTTCTGCAACAAAGCGGCATGTCTCATGTCCCTCTTTCTGCACCTGCCAGCATTAGAGTGTCCTCAGAGATAGGGCAACTTGGTCTCCTCCACTCAGACTTCCATTCAGCCACACGAGCAATGCCTGTTTCCTATGATTTTGCAACGGTCTTGCAAAATGATTCCATTTCTTCATGATGGAAAGGGTTCATGAACTGACCCGAACACTGACCACCTGGAAGTGGGCAGTTTCCCGAGGAAGCTCTTGCCATCTTTTCCCCGTGACCCTACTTCTTACTCCCTTCCCTCTGCTTTAAGCCTTCCAACCCGACTCTACCTCAGGGTGACATGCTAAATTGGGATGTGCCTCTGTCACTTCATTCAGCCTGCCCACGTGACCCTTCCAGAGTCTGATGGTGGGAGGGGACCAGCTACAGCAGAAGAATGCACAGTTGGTACTTCTCCTTTGCTGCTCACGAGCTCTGGCAAGCAGCAGAGGGGAAAGGTGAAGCACAGTGGCATTGACTAGAGGAATCTGTCCTCTGGTTGCAACCAGGAGGAGTTGCTGAAGTTAGCTAGACCACATGCGAATGCTGACCAAGCGCTAAAGGCGTGATCTCAGACTCAAAGAATGCAAGCAACTGTGTTTAAACATACAAAAGTTGCCTCTTGGACGTGCAGTCCTAGAAAGGACTGTGCCTCCTCTTTAAGGAGGGATGTACCAACAAAAGGAATCGAATGAAGAGGGATACCCCTGCCAGCTCCCCTGGTTCCCTGCCTCATGATAGTAACTGGCATAATCATTACCATCTGGAGAGAGGGTGTCTCTCTTGATGGCCTAGTCAACAGTTGGAATTCTGGGTAGGATGCTTTAGTGAGGGGTACAAAGGAACTGATGTCCTTTGGAGAAGTCTGTTCTCACTCCTTGTCCACCTTGCTCTGCTCGGGTGCCAGCTGTCCAAAGTTTTCAAATTCTATAACTCAATTTCATATAAAGCAACTTGCCTCCTACCCTGCCTTTCTGTGCCCAGTCAGAGGCTCAGATCATGGAAGCTCCATACCAACCTTGGGTTGCTTAAGCAACTTAAAAGTCTCAAGCCTGGTGTTCACTTCAGCAGCATATATATTAAAATTGGAATGATACAGAGAAGATTAGCATGACCCCTGTGCAAGGATGACACACAAATTTGTGAAGCATTCCATATTTTAAAAATAAGAAGTCTCAAGCCTGCAAGTCTAGTGTGCCGCTCAGGCTGTGATGAGTGAGCAGTGACCCCAACAACCGGTGTCTATGATGTACTGTGAAGTGTTCTTATGAATCTCTTGGATGGGCTATCCCAGAACTACCATGACAACAGTTGCTGTCTCCTGAGTATCCTCACGGTAGGTCTTATCCTACCATCTTTTCTATTATCTTCATTTTTTTTATTTTTGAGGCATATTCTCACTATGTAGTCCACACTGGCCTCAAGCTCATCGTGTTGTGGAAGCTAGCCATAAGCTTCTTCTCTTTCTGCTTCAGTCTTCTGAATGCCAAATGCAGCCATATCCCACCATATCAATACTATCCCCATCTTAAAGATGAAGACATGAGAACCTCAAGGAGGTGGTTGTTTAACTGTGCCCTCTATCGCTTTTCTAAGAGAATAATAGCCTTGCCTTCGGAAGTGAAGATCCAGCCATAGGCCATCAGTTGCCTTCAAAGAGTTTCCTATTAAAAATTGCAATGAAGACTGGGGCTCAAAGTCCATTCTTCCTATTTCTTTAATTAATTTATTACCATCCTGTGTATGTGGTGTTTGTGCATATATGTATGGGCACATGCTCGCCATAGTGTGTGTGCATGTGTGCGTGTGTGCATGTGTGCGTGTGTGTGTGTGCGTGTGTGCATGTGTGCATGTGTGCGTGTGTGCGTGCGTGTGTGTAGGTCAGAGGATAACTTTGTGTGGTGGGTTTTCCAAGGTTTCAGGAGCCAAAGTCAGGCATTCAGGCTTGCACACAAGTACCTTTACCTACTGAGACATCTAACAGGCCTCATTCATGTGGTCTAAATTATAGAGATGGATAATGAAGCTCTTTTAGCTTCCATCAGTGTGTTTACAAGGGCTGTATGTGCCCCTGGATCTTGTTAATATGGATGCTCTATGTTCTGTTTGTCAGAGTAAGGGGAGTAGACCATGGCATAGGGACCTGTGTGCTAGCATCCCTGTTGGTGTGGTCAGCGTGGTGCAACAGGACAGCTTGGCCATGGCCAAGTGAGTGAGGAAGAAAGATAAATCGGGGAGAGTCATGGATGTGATATCAAGGCGTGTTTGCCTCTAACTACTGTAAGAAGTGAGGTAGACCTTCTGCTTCTCTTGTTCATGTCATTTCATGTACTGGAAGCTGCGTGTTGCATCCCTGCTGTCCCAGCTTTTGGTCGCCTGGCTAGCTTATGCCCCGAAATAACAACACACAAACTGTATTCTTTTAATCATTGCTTGGCCCATTATATCTAGCCTCTTCTCGGCTAACTCTCGCACCTGGACTGGCCCATTTCTAATAATGTGTGTAGCACTGAGGTGAGCTTACTGGGAAGATTCTAGCCTACGTCCATCCTGGGTCCGAGCTTCATCGTGTCTGCCCCAGAGAGGAGAGCTATCGAGTCTGAGCTCACTTCCTTTTCCTTCCAGCATTCTGTTCTGTTTACTCCACCCACCTATGTTCTAACCTATGAGGGCCAAGCAGTTTCTTTATTTTTTAACCAATGACCTTCCTCCATCAATCTCATACTCGGGTCCCACGGCAATTCTTCCCGTTTACACAATCATCCCAAGTGCACAAAACTAAGACATGATGTAGGCACACTGTTCCACAGAGCACTGGCAAGTCAAGATTCATGCCCAGACCCACCCATGCCAGACTTCTTTACAGTTAGCCTTCCATCTCTCCCATCCCCCTTGGGGATGCTTCCACAGGGGCTGAGCACAGCAGGGGTGCCTGATGGTTTTGATTTTTTTCTCACTTGTTTATTGGGAGGAGGGGTCTTACACAAGCTATGGCCTCACAGAGGTCAGGGGACAACTTTTAGGAGACAGTTCTTTCCTTCAACCATGTGGGTTCTGGGGACCATACTCGATTCTTCAGTCTTGGTGGCAAGTTACCTTGCTGGCCCCAGTCAGTAGTTTGAAACTCAGTAAAAAGTCTGAAGAATGAAAGACAAATGAACATTTCAGTTAGGACTTAATTTCAGCTGGAGTCAAGGAAAGCAAGGTAGGCTCAGAGGTCAGAGGTCCAGGATTTTAGGCCCTCGAAGGCTAACAATGAAAATGAGCCTGTGAAGGCCAAGAATATAAACTGATTTTAATTCGCTGCTGAAGAATTTGAGTCCAGAGTCACGTCAGCGACTTATGTCAGTGCTGAGTCACTAAGTTCAGGGGGTTCTTGTTCCCAGCTCAAAAGCTTGGCTACCTGCAGCTCTGCCTCTGGCCTAAGTGGCATTCCAGATGGACCTGGAGGAACGGCCCTGGAATCCAACCCATCATGCGGAAGGAATGGAGAGTTTAGTTGTTCTCTGACTCAACATCCTCTTGTAGAAGCCTCTGACTCCGGGTCTACCTTATTCGTCCTGGCTTTTAGGCTGCTGTAGATTCTTATTCCCGCTCCTACTTTGTGCCTAACTGGGGAAAATGACTGGGTGCAGACATTCCAAAGTGCTTTCAGCATGATATTTAAATATGCTAAACCAACTCACGCTAATGGGTCCAAATCTCCCCAGAAGATCTCCTCTTTCCCTGAGTATTTATGTCTCTGCCCTGCTGATTCTCTTCCAAAGCCTCCTGAAAGGGGGAAGGGGAGGGGAATCCGCAGGACAGCTTGGGAATTAGAAGAAGGGGATGTGTGTAGGTATTCACAGTTTAATTTTGTTTTAGATTTAGGGTCTGTTATTGTTGCAGAACACACGTAGCTTTTAGCTTTTGTTGGCACTAGGCCTTCAGGATGCAAAGCTAATTTTCTCTCTCAATCCCCTGTTAGTTTCAGGTGACAAGCTTTTAAATGCATGGCTCTGTTAGTGTTAGGGAGCCTCGGGACTCAGTCTTGCAGCCTTCCTGTCCCCTGGTATACGGTTGCTCTGGTCACATCCCAGGGTGTCCTAAATCTCCAGTTTCTTCTTTGAGTGGTTGTCTTCCATTTGTTTTATTTAGCGATAAGACCACGCTTTTGACTCTGGGTGAAGCCTGGTTAACTGAGCTGTGTTTGTAGAAAGGCATCTTGGATATCCCTGGTGTCCTAGAAGAAGGCCAACATCCTGAACACTGTTTCAGCCTGTTTGAAAAGTATGACATTTTCCAATTCTCTAGACGACATTCAAGTTTCTTCTACTGACCTCTACAGAGTCCCGTCATTGACACATTGTGCCACAAACCTGGTAGCTGTGACTTGGAATTTACTGTCACAAATACTAACCAACACGTGATGTGGGGACTACTGATCCGGCCTGCACATATTACCCATGCTTACTCTGTCTGTGATAATTCCAAGCTAGAACTCGGGTGGCCAGGCAAGCGGCCTTTACCTGGGCTTTTAACAATTGGAGTGAGAACAAAAACCATCTCCCCAGGTCCTTAAATCAACATCTAAAGCACGTTTTAATTTACATTTTATTCCCTAGAAAAATTTCAGTGAGACGGCAACCATTAGATGATACATAAATTAAATAATAGTAATCTGAGTAATTCGTTCTTAAACAAGTGCTTCTTTTCAGAACAAGGAGTAGAGATTCTTTGCACTGATTTTCTTTTACACTCAGGACACTGAGACATAAGAGCAGCCCATCCCTCACTCTTCCCCACCCCCCACCTCCCCACACTGCTGCCTACTGACTCCAGATCACTATAAACTGAAGGAAGACGCTTCCTCCTTGGATCTTATGAACCACAGGCCTTGACAGACAGACAGGACAAGCTCTTGCTGCTTCTATTTGCTACCATCTAGTCCTCTGTGGGAGAATTTTCATCAATGTGTGGCTCAGCTTTTGGGACTCTGGAGAGTGTTTGGGGAAAGAGCACAGAAGTGATAAATAATTTGGATATGAGGATCAAAAAGAAAGCATTAGGGGAAATGGAAATGTTTAGTCTGGAGAAAGGGAGAATGAGAAGAGACATATTTTCCTAACTGTCATAAACAGGACAAGAACAATTCTTTTTTACCGCAGGGTAAGGGAGCCAGAACAAATGAATACAGGCAGAATAGAGATTTGACTTCGATATATTTAATTCATCCTCCTCCCTCTTTTCCTCCACCTTCTCCTCCCTCTCTCCGTCCACATACTCCTCACCTCTTCCACCTCTATATCCTCCTCCACCGTCCTTCTCCTCACAGTGGCCAACAGCAGAAGATGTAGACCCATGGTGTGGATCAGATGAGACCCAAGACTTGGGTTGCTCTCAGCCTCACCAGAGAAGCTTCTTTTCCCAGTGGGCAGCCATCAATGCAGAGATGCATAATTGGCCAACATTCTGAGACTGAGAGCTTAGCTCCAAATGGGAAACCTTTATTAACTTCTCACCCCGTGCTAAGGCTCAGGGAACATTGCAGAGGAGGAGGCGGAAAGGATGCAAGAGCTGGAGGATGGGGAGGAGGGCTGGGAAATGCTGCCTTCACTCAGAAACTTAGAGATCAAGCTGGTCAAAAGTTCTGTATAGATGGGAGAGGACTTCCAGGCCCCACCTGTCACTGAGGAGTTACTGGCAATTGATGGCTGCTGGGAAAGAGAATCAATCTTCTTGGAGGGTGTTGGCCCCTGGGAGGTTTCCAATGGTCCAGGGGATGGCTCCACATCCATGAACATATGGGCACTGATAACTGGGCTAACAGTGGGTTAGTGGGTTATACAAAAGGAGGGGGAAAAAAAAGGAAAGAAAGGCATGAAGTTGGGAGGGGGAGATATTAAGGGAAATATGGAGAAATGTGATGTTTAATCATGGTGGATTTGATTGTATTTTATTGTGTACATATACACAATTCTCAAGAGAAAAAATACTTAAAAATAATGCAGAGATTGAGCATTTAACTGAGTTGTAGAGAACCTGTCTAGCAAGCATGAGGCTCCAGGTTTAATTTCTAGTACCTCCATAATAATAATGCATCTCTTAGGGACTCAGAAACTCTCCTGGTATAGTCTAGGTTAATCAGAAATGTGCATTGCCGAGAATGTAGATCAGTGCTGTTCACATGATTGCCAGGAATATTTTCATTGAAAATTTAAGGGAAGAAATGCTTATTATTAACAGGAACCTAACACCCAACCTACACTGGTCAGGTGTATGGTCACACCACACACGAATATCTTCATGATTATGGAGGCCCAAAAAACATGAGCTTATTTCCACCTTGACCAAAGGTCAGAGAGTTGGAACTTACACTATTCCTTCAAGGTTATTGTGTTTCAACTTCAAAGGTCCCACCTAGATTTAGACCAGCGAGTTCTGCTCTCTCTCTCTCTCTCTCAAGGTTATTGTCAACAGGTGTAGCTAATATCCAAACCCTGTATTTCAGGAATAGAGAAGTAGGTATATTCTATCTCAAACAAAAATCTAAGGCTCCAACTAAGGTTCCAGTTCCCTTAAGGAGATAACACTGGATTCCTCCAAGGGAGTAGTTTGCCTACAGAATCCCTGTCTCCTAAACCACACTCAACCATTCCTTTCTGCTTCTCATTGGAGCCTTGCTCTTCATGGGTGTGCAGTGACAGATGTGATTCTGTCACAATGGAAGGTCTTGGGGGATAAAAGGTGATGCTTCCCTGTGTAGCTCTAGGGGACCACCCTCTCACAGAGGTGTCGCGAAGACACAGTAAGTTCTAGTGTTAAGAACATGCCTGCAGTTTACAAACCAAACAAGCTTATCGGTATTGTTTCAGGAGACCTTCATCACACAAACTCTCATAAAACTTTCCAGCTAGTATTGAAATACTTATTCAACACTTAGAAAATACAAGGTATTCTCTTAAGTACAATGGCAACCATGGGCATCTGAAATGCCTTAACCTTTCCATTGAATGATGCTTTATCCAGTCAGGAAAATGTCACTGGTACAGCAGAAGCAGATATGGAAGGATGGGGAAAATATGGTGACATGAGTCATGCTATGTTGCTGTGGAAGGTTAGGAAAGCGGGGGTTGGGAAAATCTACAAAGCCATGGTAAATTAAATATAAAGGCAATGACGCTGCTTCCCCAAATGTAAATAGGACTGGATAAACAGAGCGTTTATGGCTCCAGGAAGATGATGCATATGCCCATCCAGGAGTGAAAGGCTCAGCATTAGACCATAGAATTGCAAGTCTCACAAGATAAGGGAAATTGCTGGGTGTGGCCGTGCACAATTTTAATCCCAGCATCCAGAAGGCAGAATCAGGTGTGTCTCCGTGAGTTCCAGGCCAGTCAGAGCTATACACTGAGGCCATGTCTCAATGAGCACATAGAAAAGTGAGTAAATAAATATTTTTACAAGTTATAATAACCTTCTCAGGTCAGAGTCCAGATCGCATATCTCACTGGGTATGGAAATATATTAATGTGTCTTATTAGAAGAAACACAGAAATTTACTATTGTTATCAATTTTTGTGGAGCCAATGCAATAAAGAACAATATAGATGAAGTGAAATAAAAAGCCCAAAGGTGCCATCTCAAGGTCCTGGAGGCTGGAAGTTGAAGACTGAGGTTTTGGCAGAGCCGTGCTGCCCCATAATTCCAGAGGGAGAATAATTTTCTACCTCTCAGTTTCTGAGAGTGTCAAGAACCCCTTCCTTGTTGATGTTTCCCCTGAATCTTTGACTCATCTTCTCGTGTTGTTGCTTTGTTGTGTCTGCATCTTCACAGGAGCATGGTTCTTCCAGGTCTGTCATTTTGTAGACACCAGCTACCCTCCATTATGAGCCTGTCTTAATTCAAGGTGATCTTATCCTCGCTTAATCGCAACTGCCATGTCCCCATTTCTGAGAATGACCCCACTCTGTGGAACTGAAGTTTAGAATTTGATCCCCTTTGAGATTCCTGCTGTAGCTTATAACATTGTTCTGTAAGCTAAGACTTTGTATTATTTCTTGATATCTCAAAAACCTTTAATTTTGCCGGGCGATGGTGGCGCACGCCTTTAATCCCAGCACTCGGGAGGCAGAGGCAGGCGGATCTCTGTGAGTTCAAGACCAGCCTGGTCTACAGAGCTAGTTCCAGGACAGGCTCCAAAGCCACAGAGAAACCCTGTCTCGAAAAACCAAAAAAAAAAAAAAAACCCAAAAAAACCCTTTAATTTTGCACGAACCATAATCTGTTCTTTATATTTCATAGATTCTGAGAACTATGCAAGAAAAATAAGTTGAAGATGTTACATATCCATACCAAAAAGTAAACATCTCTACTACATATAAATCTTGAGACTTCTGAGTAATTTTATTGGTTTTCTGTTACTGTCACAACTCCCACTACAGCCTGTTTAATAAGGGAAAGATGTATCTGACTCAGCGTTTCGGAGGTTTTAGTCTCTCTGCTGTTTGGTACTGTTGTTTTGGGGCCTGTAGTGAAGCAGAACATTATAGTGGGGATATGATTATCTCATGGCAGCAAAGAAATAAAGAGGGAAGAAGGGGTTTCGCCCCAATATCTTCTTCAAGAGTACAACCATAGTGGCCTAGCTTCCTCACATTAGGCCTCTTGTGGGTTCTCCCGCCTCTCAATAGTGTCACAAGCTCGGAACCAAGCTCTTAGCAGCTATAACCTGAGGGGACACATATGCAAATCATAGCAAAGGTCAAGAATAATAAAATACATGCACTGACATGTGTGTATGTTATATATGTACATATCTACATATTTTTACATTCAGCAAAGGCAGACCCTTTAATACCCACTTCTAGGTCTTCCTGAAGCAATGTAACCTGAGGTTCAAAATGTCTATTTCAATCTTCTGTAATAGCAGACCTGCCTCCCCATGTGAAAATATCTTAGGGAACAGCTAAACACGGCTGTTTGGCAAACAGTACTTTGCAAATAGGCGAGAGAAAATTGTTCCTGCCCACTCACTTTACTTACAACATCATGTTGACAGTACCCCATTGAGAGGCAGAGGCATGACCCCTTTGGTAGAGGCAGAACCTCCTTTCCTCAAAATAGGCAGGGCTTAGTGACTTGCTGCTGATGGACGCAGTGCCCCAGAAAGCATGGCTGAGTGATTTCTGAGACAATCACAGAAGACTGCGGCTTCTGAGTCATTCTCTCCTCCCCTCTCCCTTTTCCAGCTCTGTCCCAACGTAATCACCTTTAGAACCCCAGCTAGAAGCACAGCTCATTAGTGGCTATTCGAGCCAGCAGCCCAGCCAGATTCTTGCAGATAGCAGACACCAACCCAGAGACACACCAACACCACAGCTGTTCACAGAGCAGAGACAGCCTATCCCTGCTGCCCACTGCTGTCCAACCTGTAGGCTTAGTACATGGCTGTTTTATGCTTTGGGTAAAAACTCATCACATAGCTACTGTAAGTAGAATACCATAGATCCCAGGCAATAACATGAAGTGAAGCTATTCTCATAGCTGTACTATTTGTTCATGTTGCTAGAACTGTCCTGGTCTCTGAAAAAGACAAGCTTTCAGAAGTAATTTTTCAGAAATAACACTTACAGGCTCTTAAAGCCTAAGAAGCTACCAGGCAGTGGCGGCACATGCCTTTAATCCCAGCACTGTGGAGGCAGAGGCAGGTGGATCTCTGTGAGGTTAAGGCTAGCTTGGTCTACAAGAGCTAGTTCTAGGACATCCAGGATTGTTACACAGAGAAACTCTGTCTCGAAAAACAAAACAAAACACCATAACCAAACCAAACCAACTAACCAAACAAACAAAACCCTAAGAAGTTCCAGGATGCTGATGTTGAAGCATTTAATATTAATGTGCATCTCATGTCAGGATCCCATGACCTGTTGTGGGATATTTTGATCATGCTCTGACACTCCTGAGACTGCCAATAAAATTGACCTTGATTCGGAGGGCCAGTCTAGCTACTAGCTGATCAAATTAGCCATAGAGGTCTTGGAGGACCCAGAGCATGTAGAGAGACACAAGAAGTAGTAGGAAGAAGTTTAGAGAGGGGCTCGGCCCTTTTGGGTTGAGGAAGGAGGTGGGGGGGTCACTGGCTGCTTCTTCGCCACTTCTCTGATCAATCAGGTTCATATGCTGTCGTTTGATTCCCAAGTTTTTAATTGATAAATAATAATTAGATAAATCCTTCAATAAATCTCGGGCTGATTTTTCTTTTTTATGAAAAATATATGTATTTATGGTTGTGTATGAGCATGTGTACTTGTGGGTGCACATGCCATGGTGAAGACGTAAAGGTCAATCTTGTGGAGCTCCATCTCTTCTTCCTTTGCGAGGGTTCTAACACATTTTCTTTAATATACTGTCCTGATAGTCTTGGGGTCCTCCGGGGCCTACTTCATTCTTATTCATGTAGTGGAGTCGTGATTCTAAAAGATATCTTAATTTGTCAAAGATTCAATAATTGCTTTAAAAATGTATTTCACCAACCACTCATTTTACTGACTTTGTTCGTGTGTGCTTGTACGCATATGCACGCACACACACACACACACACACACACACACACACACACACACACGTACCATGTTTCCTCATTGTCAAGGTCAGGCTGAGACCTGTTCTGTTACTCCACATTCTGTCACCCAGTGGTTGCCTTCCCCCAAGGGACTCCATTTTACCAGCAGATTTTGACTCTGTTTTGAGGCTGGAGGATGACTGCACTTGGGTGGACACAGGAATGACATCATCTTCCCGGTCTCACCCATATGATGACGTATTCCTGAGAGCAGAAAGGGTGCCACTCTGTAAATTTATTGGGCTGAATTGGTACTTCATGTAGGGGCACATGGATATACGAAAATCATATCTGGAAAACTGTACCTAAGGACTTACTGGGCACACCAGGCTTAGAAAAAGATAAAATGTGGGCTCCACAAAGAGTTGGACACCCAGCAATGGGAAGACAATGGTTCCACTGGCCTGCCATCTTATCACTGGGGGGTGCATCGAGGGACCAGCAGGTAGAGAACTCGACCATCCTAGACGCCCTAGCTGAGCTGAGCCCCTGCTGCTGACACACCATTCCTTTGTCCAGGGCAAGTCTTGGCCTTTTGTTTCTGCAGCTGAACACAGCCCTGAAGCTCTATTTGCTCCTTGACTCAGGAGGAGCCCGAACCCCGCCAACGTCTCCAGCCTCAATAAGTTTCTTATCTCACATCGAAGAGAGACTCTATTTGCACTTTTATTAGCTTGTCCCCTCTCAAGTCACTTTGAAAACCTTCCTAGCCAGTCTGTAACCCATATATATGCATAGATATAGATAGAAGGACTTTCTGTGTGATGTGTGATCTGAGAGTTAATATTAGTCAGAAGATGGAAATCAAAGGACCTGTGTTTGCCTGGCCAGGGCAGTCAAAGAAAGGGCGAGTGTCTGGCAGATTTCTGCTGATGGAGCTGAGCCCTGCGCCTTGTGTATTTATCGCTATTCAGTGAATTCTGCCGCTGTAAAAAGCCACACACAGACCTCCTCAGGCCCCTTTCTGACACAGTGCACCCACCACACTCATCTAAATTAGACTTTAGTTCATCATTCTCTAACCTTAGAGTCATTTGATTCCAGATCAAGTCCGTTCTTCCCAAGGCAGGTGGAATTCTGGGACAAAGGGAATGTGCTTCTCCCTTTGAGCTGGATCCACCTTTGCCGGTGGGGATTCTGGTCTAGTTAAGAGCAGCTGCAGAAAGTCAGCAAGTGAAGGAGAAGCGCGAGCGATGAAGGTCCTTATGTTGTGAGCGATGGAGATGTTATAGAAAATGAATTGTAACACTTTGGTTCAAATTTACACTTCCTGATACTGCTGGGTACAGAAGATTGATCTTAGTGTGCCAAGCTTGAACTTTACCTATGCTCCCAAGTCTCTGTTTCTACTTAGGGAGAATAACCACTCTGTAACCGAGGGCTGGCCCCACTTCCATAACCACATACCTTCATGCCTGGGCAGGCTGGCAGGCCTCCTGAGGGCTCTCATCTTCAGGGAGAATGAAACCTACAAACAAAACCGAAGCCTCCTTGACCCTCACAGTCTCTTCTAGCCACTGCCTCGACTCTCGGCTCTAATCAGCGTTTTTTTGTGTGTTCAGTTCCTCACCTGCCATGATTGGGCTTCCCTCCCCTGCAATCCTTCTAAGCTATTTCCATCCCTGCCTGAGAACTTCCGTGCCAGCACATCCACTTAGAGTCACGTGTCAAAGAGTCGGGCAGATTGTCTGAGACATGTGTCATTAGAGGATTTTGCTGTATGGAAAATTTTGTTGTTGCGCAAGATCACACAATTGGTTGGGATCAAATCGCTTGACATGGCTTAGAGGGACAATCAAGACTCACAATGAATACAAGGTATACAAGGCTGCCACAGCGTCATGTAGCAAACAGATTTTATAAGCAGAAACATAGTCTAAGTAGGGATTAAAAACTATAGCGAAAGAGCTAGGGAGATGGCTCAATATATAGAGTGCCTGCTGGGCAAACATGAGGACTGGAGTGCCCAGAATCTGTGGAAAAGCTAGGAGTGGTGGTCTGTGAATTTAACCCCAGTGCTGGGGATCCCAGGGGCTGCCAACCCCATCAGCCAAATCCATGAACTCCAGATGCAGCGAGAGAACCTGTCTCAAAGAATAAGACAGACAGCAATCTGGGAAAACTCCTGAAGTTGACCTGTGGCCTCCCTGCTCACACCTGTGCATGCACACACTCATATGAACACGTGCCTACACCCACATGAACACATACATATACCACAGGCGCACACGTATAAGATGTCGTAAAATTATAAATCAACAGCATAGTCTTTTATTGCCACTAAGTGCTGAGTAGCGTGAGCATGTAAGTATGTGAGCTATGCAGCTATGCACATTTGTATAATTTGCAGCGCGGCGCATTTGTTTACACCAGTGTCACCACAATCACACAGGGAGTGCATGGTGCATGACGCCATCACAACCGTGGCATCACTAGATGACTGTCATCTCTCTGCCCTGTTATAAGCCACGGAGCCACCATTGCCTGTGTACGCGCTCACTGACCAAACTGTGTGTCGCACACAGCAGACATAGCTGTCCTCCCAAATCCTCATCTCAGCCTCGGCTGAGACCCTTTTAGGCAGACCGCCGCTTCTTTCACGGAAATCTTACTTCTTTGCTCTTTCTTTACTCTAGGGCTGTTCTTTATGTCTTTCTTGCTGGAGTTTCCTTTTCCGCTTAAACTTTAGCTTGTTAGAGTTCCCCTGGGCAGGTGAGAGATCATCTTCTCTACTCCCAATGCCGAAGGGGAAAGAATCCATCCTAGGTTGAGGGTGGGGAAAGAATCCCATCCTAGGTGAGGGTGGTCATTAGGACACAAAGTGACTCTTTTCAACCCTGACCATTTTCCTCAACATTGGTCTTAGGCCGACAAAGGTATACTGCTCTTGCAACACCTCCATTTGGCTGCATAAACAATAGCTTAGATATAAATCAATTTTCTCCTTTCTGCCAATGTGTTCCTCCCCTAATTGTTTCAAAATGAGATAACAACATGGAATTTCGTTTTCTAGTCCACAGTGAGTCTTCTGGATCCATCTTGGAGAAATGGCTCCAATCTTGTCTTGTCTCAACGCCACAGTGACGGTGTTTACTAATCAAGAACCACCACCATCCCTTCCTTGAATGGCAGCCATGGTCTCCACACGTCTCTCAGCTTCTGTTTCCCCCACAGACTATTCTCACACAACAGCCGTAGAGAGGCACAAACTCACCATGGCCTACTCACGTTGACCACCGTCCAGGTGCTTCCTTCCCAGAGGCACTTCGGAGAAATGCTCCAGCAATCTGCTAGACACCAGTTGAGTCAGTCCTTAGTGACTCCATCTTTCCTTGTCCTGTTTCCCCCTCCAGCCCAATATCCCCGTCTTTTCTGCTCCTCTGATGTGTCACATAGTTCTTCACCTTGGGGTCCTTACTTGTGGTTTCCCTTGCCCCTTTGCCTCACCACTTCCCTTTTTCATTTGTATGGGTTTAATTCGGTGTTACTGCCAGTCCTTTAGAACAGGTTTTCCATATACCACCTCAGAGGCCTCCCTCTTACCTCCTGTTCCCAATTAACTCTGTCCACAACCCCAGATTACAGCTGCAGGCATTGCTTGCTGTCTCATCTGTGGAGATCCAGTCCCCTGAACACACATGAACTCCAGTATAGCAGGGACTTGCTGGTTGTCTTAACACCAGGATTACTACCATCTGCCCCTAACAGATCCTGCCCACAATGGGTATTCAATAAACCCTGATGAATGGATCGGCCACTTCTAAGGTTCATTAAAGCCACTAGTTCTCCTTGATTTCCTGGCACTCTTCTTCTGGGTGAAGTGTCTAACTATTACAGGGAGAGCCAGGCTTCAGTTTTAACAATTAATTCAAAGAAGACAGACTCTGAGAGGCTGGGCACAGGTATGTGCTTTTAATTTTTAGCTTTTAAGAATGCTCTTCCACAGTGGTGGCAAATAATCGAAGATATGGTTAGGACAGCAGTCAGACTCTCCCCGGCACACATCTCCAAACCTTTTCTGTCTGCCTGGTTTTGAGTTTTATCTGATCCACACTTAGAATTTAGTCCTAACCAGGGGTGTTACTGCTTAGATGTAATTTTCAATTGTTGAAATTTTAGAAATGCCACACAATTAACATCTTTTTATTTCAAACATGTCGATTCCAAGACTATGTCATGCTAACCTTATTCTCAAGAATTACAAAATAAAGATGTTGATATAAAATTCACCGCGATGAAGCCCCAAGGACTGAAATTGTATCTAAGAAACACTGAGGCAATGCCATGAGCTCATAATCTAAATGGATGCTAAATCATCCTATGGCACATTATGTGATTAAAATGGTTTGGGTCTCATTCAAAGGGAAAATGAAAGAAAAGTGGCAGCTAGCAGGTGTGTGGCTTCAAACATTACCATTCAGCAGTCAGAAATTCTAGCTTGAGGTCATGTCTGCCTAGGCTGTCAGGGACAGCCAGTTACGGCCTATAAAAAGGAAAAGAGCTACTCCTAAAACATCTTAGGAAACGACAAGTGAATGCTAGGTGCTGGCGACTCACGTGTATCATCCCAGCACTGGGGGAAACTGAGGCAGGAGGATTGCCATAAAGTCAACACAGCCTCGTCGACATAGTGAGTGCAAGTCTAGCTTAGGCTATATAGTAAGACTCCCCCCACCCACATACACACACATACATGCACACCTATGCGTGTGCACACACGTGAATGAACACACACACACACACACACAGCTAAATGTTAACATTGCTAATCAAAATAAACAATCCAATCTAGAAATTGTTTTATTAGAGTGAAGGACAAGAGAAAGACAATTTGCTTAAGTGCATTGCCTGTGTCTAGTGCACCATTTCTTGAGCTGCATAATTGCGAAAACAATAGTATTGATGAACCATTTATCTGAATTTTCATTCTTCGGACATGTTCAGCCACAGATAGCGTGAGCATAATGTAAGAGCAAGCCTAGTTCCATGAGAAGCTCCAGGAGCAGGGGGGTGGTGGGAGGGTAGGGTTGGGGGGAGTGAGGGTGGGGGTGGGGGGCAGAGGCATCCAACCGGGTGCCTGGAAGGGCATTCTGGTGCAGAAGAGAACCGGAGGAGGAAACCGTCTGGGTAATTTGGGAGCACCTGTCACACTAGGGCGGGATTGCAGAGGTGCACCAAAGTTGGAAAGTCCAGCTCAAGTGTTGGATTTGGGGTTAGAAACTGGGAAACTGCTTCTAAAGGAAAACAGGAGCCTGCCGTCCTGTCTCATTACCCACGGAGGCCTCAAAGCCGTGACCTTTCCCCCAGTTCGGAAACTTCTCTGGGAAATTCATTTCATGCCTGTCTCCTCCAGTAAAAGTCTTGACTGAACTGTTGCAAAACAGGAGACTTGGCCCAGGGAATGTGAGACATTGCTTGATAGTCCAGAGCCAGCTGGCATCCTCGGGATTGTGCCTCTGACCCTTGCCTTACCTGAAATCTTGGACCGTGGCCTTTTCCCAGTGGAGGGGACTTTTGATTGTTCCTGTGCCAGAGCACTGGGAAGCAGACAGAGCATATGTGTCACATTCTTTGACACTAAAAAAAAATGTCTCCTAGGCTGAGGTGGGGCTGAAGGTGCCCTGATGCCAAGACTTCAGCCACCAGCCTTGGGCAGCAGGGCATCTTGGGAGGCCGGCCTGAAATCTACCAAACCTCTCTGGAAACTTCCATTTCACTTCCTTCCTTTATCTTGCCAGGCCTCTGTCAACACTCAGGGACCCAGGGACCCAGGGACCCAGGGACCCAGGGACCCAGGGACCCAGGAAAATTGATCACATACTTGGTAACAAAGCAAACTTCCACAGATATAAAAAAAAAAAAGTTTAGTAACTACCTGTGTCTTATCGAATCACCATGGAATAAAGTTAGAATATAACAACAATTCAACCCCCAGAAAAACCTACAAACTCATGGAAACTGAACAGGTAACTACTGAACCACCCCTGGGTCAGGGAAGAAATAAAGAAAGAAATTAAAGTCTTCCTTAAATTCAATGAAAATAAAGATACAAAATACCCAATCTTATAGGACACTATGAAAGCAGTGCTAATAAAAAAGTTCATAGCGCTAAATTCACAAATTAAAAAAAGACGGAGAAAACTCACATTAGAAACTTAACAGCACAGGTAAAAGCTCTAAAGAAGAAGAAGAAGAAGAAGAAGAAGAAGAAGAAGAAGAAGAAGAGGAAGAGGAAGAGGAAGAGGAAGAGGAAGAGGAAGAGGAAGAGGAAGAGGAAGAGGAAGAAGAAGAAGAAGAAGAAGAAGAAGAAGAAGAAGAAGCTGACTCACCAAGAGGAGAAGAAGACTGGAAAAATCAAGTTGAGGGTTGAAATCAACAAAATAGAAACAAGGAAAACAATCCAAAGAATCAATGAAGGAAACAGGGCTAGTTCTTTGAGTAAAATCAACAAAATTGACAAACCCCTATCCAAACTAGTTAAAAGGAAGAGAGAGAACACACAAAATAACAAGATCAGAAATGAAAACGGAGCCATAACAACAGACACTGAGGAAATTCAGAGAATCATTGGGTCTTGTTAAAAAGCTTATGTGTGACAAAGTTGGAAAATGTAAAAGAGATGGACTTGTTTTTAGATAAAATCCAAATACCCAAATTAAATCAAGACCAGGTGAGCAGCACACAATGCCTGTCTGCACTCTATGTGCTACCATACAGTTTGTGAGCTACGAGCAAGGGGCTAGAGGTTAAAATACACAAACACACAGACAGAGAGACAGAGACATGGACCTCTAGTCACTGGTAAGAAGCCCTTTAAACAACAGCACCCTGGAGGCTTAGCACCCAACAGTCAATTGGGCCAACAGGTGAAAACCTTATCCTCTGATCCTCAAGGCCAAGGCAACCTCTTTTGGCTAGAGAAAGAAGAGCTGGAGAGATAGCTCAGTGGTTAAGAGCATTGGCTGCCCTTCCAAAGGTAACAAGTTCGATTCCTAGCAACGACATAATGCCTCACAACAATCTGCAATGAGGTCCTGTGCCCTATACTGACAACAGAAGGGAAAGGCAGGAGAGATAGCTCAGTGGTTAAGAGCATTGCTTGCTGAGTTCAATAAGGACCCAGGGACCCAGGGACCCAGGGACCCAGGGACCCAGGGACCCAGGGACCCAGGGACCCAGGGACCCAGGGACCCAGGGACCCAGGGACCCAGGGACCCATTTCATCAAGTGAAATGATAAACTGCCCCCTGACTCCTAGATGGCAGCTTTCTCTCTAAGAGTGTGTTTATAGCTTGAGGCAGTAGCCTCAGTCCTTGCCACCATTTCCCAAAATGTCTCCCTCCTGCCTGCAGAAAAGAATCCAGTTTCTTCCTCCCACAAGACATTTGCATTTGCATTAGGAGTTTATTGAGTAAGAAGGGTGCTGAATCTTGAAATATATACACAAAATAGGCATCAACTCTGCCCTGGATGTGCATAGAGGCTGAAAGCCAGTCCTCATTGTCAACTTGGCTGGGTTTAGAGCACCTACGGCATCTCTGTGAGGATGCTGCCAGAGAGATTTAAATGACAAGAGAAGACCCAGCCTGAACAAGTGGAGTACTGTCCCATAGGCTGGGGCCCTGGCTAATTACAGAAGAGAAAGTAAACTGGGAACCAGCATTCCTTTCTGCTTCCAGAAGGTGGAAACAATGTGTCCAGAAGGCAGATACAATGTGTCCAGAAGGCAGATACAATGTGTCCAGAAGGCAGATACAATGTGTCCAGAAGGTGGATACAATGTGTCCAGAAGGCAGACACAATGTGTCCAGAAGGTGGATACAATGTGTCTAGAAGGTGGATACAATGTGTTCAGAAGGATAGCCACAATGTGCCCGGAAGGCGGATACAATATGTCCAGAAGGTGGATACAATGCATCCAGAAGGTGGATACAATGTAACCAGAAGGTGGATACAATGTGACCAGCTGCCTCCCAGGCCTCTCTCAGCATGTGGCCTGGGCTGTATCTTCAAACTGGGAGTTGGAAAACCTTTTATTCCACAAATGGCTATTGTTAGGTATTTTGTATCATGGAGGGATAGAAGAAAACAGACACAGGGTCACGGTAAAGCAAACTTTACCCGTAAATTTAGTGGCAGTATGGACAGAGCAAAGTTGAGAGGAACCATCAGTTCCACCTAGGAAGCCTGGGAAAGTTCTGGACCACTAACAATATTCCAACATCTTAATTTAAAAGTGATAGGCAAGCAAGGTGACCCATATGGCTAGCTTGGTTTAACCCCCACCATAACATAATGCAAACTCAAAAATGTCAAATTTTACCCTTACGTGGTGTCACTGTGCTTCGCCAACTAAAAATAATATTAATGAATTTTTTTAAAGACCACTGGGGAGGAGCCTCCTAAATTATCTCCCCATTGACTCTGATCTATGAACAGTGTTTTTGTTTTGTTTTGTTTTGTTTTTACCAAATCTTGCTGAGTAGCCCAGGGTGCTTGAGAAATGTGATCCTTCTGACTGAGCACCTGATTTATTACTCTGGGACACAATCAGCTGTGCCCATCATAATATCTTTTGTTCTTTCTCAGGACCACTTCATAGGTCCCCTTAACAGGAGACTGTCTTTTCCAAGGCTGAAAGTGAGGTAAGAGAGTTAAAACAAACAGACAACAATGGCAGTTTGAGAGGGGGAAAAAAATCTAGCCAGCTTCTTAACAGTTCCAACTTCATTCACTTCTAGGTATTTTAGTGTCTTTTCTTCTCTCTCTCTCTCTCTTTTTTTTAAATAGTTGTACCCTTGTTTACTGCGTTCTGTATCCTCCAACCTTTGCCTTCTTTCTGGAACCAGCTCCTTCCAGTTCTGTCTTGACTGCCCTTCCCATCTCCACACCTTGTTCTTTCATATCCCCTGCATCTGAAAAGAAGAGGAGGAGGGGGAGGAGAGGAAGAGGGAGAAGGGGAAGAGGAAGAAAAGAGAAAGAAAAAGAAGAAGAAGAAGAAGAAGAAGAAGAAGAAGAAGAAGAAGAAGAAGAAGAAGAAGTCGTCACTCCCTAAGCCATTGTTTCAGGAGTCTTAGGAACTGTCCCGTGACTTTTCAGGTAAGCTACCAGCCTGTCCTCCTTCTCCATTCCCTCCTCATTTCTGCAGCTTTCTTCCTTCAAATCCCCCAGTGACTTTATCCCTTCCCCCATTCCTCAGCAATTCTCTCTGCATCAACCTCTTAAAAAAGTTTCTTTTCCTCCTCCTCCATCTTTGAAGGGTCTCCTCTTCCCTCGCTGCAAATGTCTGAGGCCCTTCCTATGCCTTTATTTTATGTCAGACTCTTCACCCCAGGCTCGTCGATAGCCTGCACTCCTTCAACACATCTACAAACTGGATGCTTCACCTCAACCTTAGCTGTGATCACACTGGAAAAACGGATACGTCGTTATTTTCTCCCTCTTTAGTGTGTAACTTCTTCCAGCAAAATTAACTCCAAACCTTCCACCACCACTTTACACAGACCACTCTCATTCTTGCTCTGGCCTTCTCTCTTTCTTTTATTCCCTTTCTTTCTTTTTTTTTCTTTTCTCTTTCTTTTCTTTTCTTTTTTTGAGACGGGTCTTCCTGTGTAGCTTAGGCCGGCCTCCACCTCCCAATCCCGCCTCAGCTCCTGGTGCAGAGATCGCAGGTATGAGCTATCACATCTGCCCATCATCCTTTGCCTGGTCCCTTGGACAGCTTGCTGATGAGAGCACTGTTTTCCATGTCTTTGTATGATGCCACCCCCGTGCTCTTCCATAAACTCTATTGTTTGAAACATCATGTCCTTGTTTAAAAATTGCTCATGGTTTTCCACTGACTGCACCAAAGTCCTCATTTCTTACATACCATTTGGCAGCTTGTAATTGTCCCCCAGTCTGTCTTTGCCACCTCATTTCTCTCCAGCACTGTTTCCGCACACACACAGAGGTGATCACATACAATTCCTGAAGGCTGCTCAGCTGCTCTGAGCATGCCGTAAATGCTTACACTCCTGGGACCCTGGGACTTTGGTTCCTTGTCTGTTTCTTGAAATCCTGTCCATGCTGCAGGCCCATCTTAAAGGCCACCGCTTCTGCAAAGTTCCTCTGACCTCGCTTTCTCCCACCTCTTAAAAAATCACCCACTTTCCTCTATATTTTCAGACTAGAACAGATATCTCAAACCTGGTTGGATAAACCAAGAAACTCTGAGAAGACACTGATGCCTCAGCTGTCCCTCAGACCCCTTCCATCAAGACATTTGAAAATACATTATATGTGTTGTGCTCCAATGCAGAAAGCATAAAATTGCCTGCCTAAACCATTTAAAGCACACAACGCAGCAGTTTGAATACACACACAACATTGCATCCATCTCTAGAATTCTTTATCTTGTGAAATTCGACTATACTCATGAATACCATCCCTCGTCTTCAGTTTTGACAGCTGGCAATCTGCTTCTTTTCTCTGAATCTGCCTGCTGTTCTTCAGACAGGTGGAATCAGGCAGCCCTCATCTTTAGGAGACTGGTTTATTTCATGCAGCATAGAATTAGGAATGCTGAAATGTGTACTCAACATTCTTCTTTTCTAAGGCTGAATTATACTCCACTGTGTTTATACGCCACTCTTTGTTCACGCATGCACCAACACACGCACGCACATTGCTTCTTCATGCTAGTTCTGATGAATTCTGTTACTGTGAACATGAGTGTACAGATATCTCAATCTCAGTAGCTTGCTTCTTAGGGTTACAAACTGCAAAACTTTATGTGATACGTGTAAACATGACCATGATGTGTAATAATCAAAACGGAAAAGGTTTGTTTTTAATTCTTCTAGGTGCAACAGATCCACCTTGCCCACACAGCTGGCCTGTCCACTGCCTGGCTCCAGAGGAACTCTGACTTTAAGAGTCTGCTTTCTTTTCTTTTCATTTTAAAACCCGATCTTAGTAAATCCCAAGCTCAAACAGACATGATGTCAGCCAGAGGCACAGAGGGGCAGAAACACATGAGCTGTCTTTACATTTCAATAACAGTAGAAACAGGAGACCACGAGAGTCAACACTGAATCATCTGAGAGCTGTTTGTGATTTGCTCCTTTGTTTAGAAAAACAAGTGTCGTCGGGGTTATCCTCAAACCTTCCCAGCAATGCATGGCCCAGTTAAACAGAGGGGTGCAAGCTCCAGGTAGCATTTAGGGCCCTTGTGCCCTTCCTACCCATGTTAAGGCTGTTGTAAGATAAAATCCACCTTCCATAGTTTCTTCGCCTACAAGGATTATCCAAGTAAGGGCCAGTGAATGTTGTAAGCTTTCTTTCTTTTTCTTTCTTCCCTACTGTGCTCCCTCCCTTACTTTCTGTTTTTGGGAATAGGTTATCAAACTAGCTGTGCAGCTTATGATGGTCTGGAACTCCTGCTTCTCCTGCTTCTTCAGTCCCTGGACTACAAGTAGTGCCACACTGGAGGTTTGTCACAAACTTTCAATCTCATCTGGCCCTGTCCCAGACTCACTGAAGTTGAAGCTGGGGGTATGGGAGGGACAGGTGTGCACGGCATAGAATGAATTCGCTTCAGGTGATTCTAATTGCAGAGTCAAGTGTGAAAGACATTTAAGTTTATCCAATTCACTGTGCAAAAGGCCACCTGGAATCTGAGTATGGATCAACCACATCCATACTTATTGATGAGATACAGAAGCTAGAGGGTCTCTAAGGCATGTGGACTGTGCTCCTATCATTTTGATCATGCCTGAGAAAACAGGAATGCAAAGACAAATAAATTGGTCTCTTGATTTGAAACTCATAAAAGCAGTTGTGCATCACATAAAGGCACACAAATGAGCCTGTGCAGATGAGCTTGTTGTTTGCTGTCCTTTATGAGGAGTAACTTGGCATACTAACTTTTCTCCCTCTCAGTTACCTGTGAGAAACATGATTAAAAACTAGGGAAATTTATAGTCAAAGACAGGCGGGAAACTCTACCAAAGAATTTGTTTTCTTAAATGACAGAGACTTTTTCATTACATTTTCTTTGTACTTAATTCCTCCTTAGTCCAAAGAAGATAAAGGTAGCCTCCCATGCCTGCAGGTTCAGCATCCATGGATTCAGCTGTGCTCTAATGGAAAATGCTTCTACCTGCATTTGTAATGAACATGTACAGACCTTTTTCTTGTCACTATTCCCTGACAAATACAGCATGACACCTATTTTCGCGGCATTTACATCACATTAGGTACTACAAGTCCTCTAAAGATGATTTCAAGTATACAGGAGGATTACAGAGAGAAGACTGAAATATTGTGACATTTTAACAAGGTGTCTGAGCCCCTGAGGTGTGAGAAACCCTCAAGAGGTCCTTCTGTGGGATAATGCTCTTGTACACTGTAAAGATTTGTCACTCGTATTAGTTTAATATTAGCCAGGCAGGAAGGATAGGCAGGGAAACCAGATTAGGAGAATTCTGGGAAGAGGAAATTCAGAGAGTCAGTCACCAGCCAGACACAGAGGAAGACATGAGAAAGCCTTACTGAGAAAAGGTACCAAGCCATATGGCTAAACATAGATAATAATTATGGGTTAATTTAAGTTGTAAGAGCTAGTTAATAATAAACCTGAGCTAATAGGACAGTTTATAATTAATATAGTCTCTGCATGTTTCTTTGGGACTAAATGGCTGTGGGAAGCGGTGGGACAGAAATTTCCATCTACATGGTCCTAGGGTCAAACATTCATGGATACCTAGGACTGGCTTTTCAGAGGGTAGAGAGATCAGGTGCAGAGGGAAAAGAGCCAAAAGATGATACTTTGAGAAACAAAGAACTAAGTCAGTTTATAAATTATAGGGGTAAGCCTCATGACCTTCAATCAATGATATAGCTACTAAGAAATGGACTGTTTCCTCTTTCAAAATTATCTTTCAAAATCCTTGCCTCCAAATGCCAGCCAAGTGTCAAGGACTTGGAAACGGACTCTTAGTGATGAAAAAGTCTTCCTGTACTGGTCTCAATATAAAATGCTTCCTGTGGGCTTAGGTGACTGAACACTTGGTCTCCAGCTGGAGGTACTGTTTTGGAAGGGTGTGAACCCTTTAGGAGGTGGAGCTTCGGTGACAGGATGTGTCTAGAAGTTTGATAGCTCGGCCCTAACTTCCTGTACCCTTTCTACTTACCAGTCACCTCATTCTCCTGCCACCCTGTCTTTCCGACCAGGATACACCATTTGCTCTCCTCAACTGTAACTCCTTCAACCACGAAGTTGCTTCTTGTGAGATATCAGGTCCAGGGATGAGAAGAGTAACCAATGCACTCCTTAGTTGAAGAATTCCGTTTCTGGAGGAGACCTGTGTGGATCTGGTAAGTTGCTTGGGAGGCGGTGCATGTAAGTACGGAGGCAGCTTCTTGACCAAGAGAAGAGGGAAAAGGGCAGTTCAGGTTTGTGGAGAGTATTTCTCACAGTTGCAACCTTCAACAGCTGCTTGTGGGTTTGGGAAACGTGGCTCAATGGAGCAAGGCAGGTGAATTCTCACTGCAAACCACAATCCACTGCTCACCTCACAAACCAGTTAGTAGCTCGGTTCATGCTCAGTTTCATGTCTAAAATAGGAACATCTTCTAATATTATACCCTAGTATTATGTGATGTGCAGAACTAAGAAGAGCGTTCCCCAGAATTTAAAATGCAAATGATTTCTGGCTGCTTTACTATAGCAGTTAACTAAAAAATACATGGACAGTTACACATCAAGACAGTTATCCATCAGAACAATATGATCTGATGCAGACGCTGGGAGGAGACGTCTCCCTAATCCCAAGTAGACATCTGCTTGTTCAAGAGAAGATGTCAGAAATCACAAACTCAGTTCCTAGAAAGAGACCTGGCAAATGGGTCTTCAAAGGCATAAGAGTGACTTATTTCGAGGCAAGATGCTTTTTTTTCTTCCCCAACTAATATTTCCATTCAGAAACTCCTGACCCTGCATGCAGTTAAGCTAGGGTTGAACATTCACTTTGTCACCCCATGTCACAAACAAGAAAAGAATGGAGGAAAGCAATGCACAGTCCCATCGATGCTCTCTGAACTCTAGTGTCTATTTGCGGAATGTGGATGACAAGACAATCGGTGCGTGGATGTGGAAATAGAGTTCATCTTGTAGCCAGTCCCAGACTTTCCTAGGTTTCTTTGAACTTGACCCAACAGCATCCATCCACTACACATCCCACCCAGAAAACAAATCAAGGGACTTTACCCTTTTTGTTTAAAGAAAAACATCACAAAGAAAGCAAACTGACAGGTAAAACTAATCTCATGAAAGAATATGTACTTTCTGCACATGGACACAAATGCAAAGTAGATCCTATGTGTGCTCCTTCGGGCTCTACGCAGAAACCCCTCCTCATCTTCACTCTGGGGTGGCTGACCTAAATTCAGAGGCAGCTCTCATCCGTCTCATTGGTGATTTCAATGGTTACAGTCCCACTAACCATCACCATGGTTAATCTTGATTGTCTACTTGATGGGCTTTAGAATCTAACTTTTAGGCAACATCTCTGGGTGTGTCTATAAAAAGGTGTTTCTAGAGAACTCGAACTGAGGCGGGAAGACCCACACTGAATGTGGGCTGCACCATTCCATGGGCTGGTGTGCTGGACAGAATAAAAAGGGACAGGTTGGAGAGACAGATGGCTCCGAGGTTGGGTGCAGATGTCCTGCTCTTGTAGAAGATCCTGGTTCAGCTCCCAGCACCCGTATCAGGCAGTTCTTAACCATCTGTATGCACGTCACTCCAACTCCAGAGTATCAAACAGCCTCTTCTGAACTCCACTATCACCGAATCCACATATGCACACGCCTACACACAGAGACACACATGCCCACCTAACTAAAAATAAATAAAATAAATCTTTTTCTAATGAACAAAGCCTGAAGATTAAAATTCACCTCTCTGCTTTCGCACTACAGACACAATGAGCCCAGCTACCTCAGATTTCTGCAGCCACAGCTAGAGCCAACCTTAAAGACAGCCCTTCTTTTTTTAAAAAAGAAAAATTATCTATTTTTATTTTATGTATATGAGTGCTTTGCCTCTGTGTATGTAAGTGCACTACGCGAGTGCCTGATGCCAATCGGAGGCCAGAAGAGGACATCAGATCCCCCTTAACTGGAGTTGCAGGTGACTTGTGAATAAACGTGGGTGCTAGGAATTGGAGGGTGTCCTCTGCAAGAACAGGAAGTGCTCCTAAGCGCCGAGCCATCTCCCCAGTCCATCCTCCCTGGTCTTCTTGCCCAGAGGGGTTAGACCCTCAAGCCAGAAACTGAAATGAATTCTTTCCTTCCTTAAGTCTCTTTTGTGGGGTATTTTGTCACAGTCTGTGAGGACTTAGCCACTTCCCACACACATCTTCAAAGCAAAGGGCCCTGCAGCAATGGAGCAGCACCCCTCCTTGGATAACAGTGATCACTCTTGAATCACCTGAGTTCATAGAAATCTTAACCCGGCTCAGTTAAAACACATTACCTAGGATTCCATATTCCTATTGTGTTATTCATAAAATACTGGACTTGTAACATTTTCTATTAAATTGAGCTCCTTTTCCGTTTGAAGTAAACATGGGGTTGCTTTTTTACCAGGGTGTGTCCTTTGGTTCCTGGTGTAATATTGTGTGTCTCCTGTACTTGTAAACAGGCCTTGGCAGATGTGGAAGACAAAGGAGACGTTTCGGTTCCTAAGTGCCTTTGTACACAAGGAAACCGAAGAAGTGAGTGTGTTGATGGACTGGACGACTTTGCGCAAACACATTCCTGCCCTCTGAGATCATACCCTCTTAGCAGGAAGAGAGCCCAGAGGACTGCTGTTGGCTGAGCTCCCACCACCAGCTAAGCATTTCCCAGGCTTCATCTCTTCCATCGTTTGCAACTAAGGCTAGCAGATATTATTATTGTCCCTATTTTCAGGTGAAAATAAGAAGATAAAAATGAGGGGCTGGAGAGATGGCTCAGTGGTTAAGAGCAATGCCTGCTCTTCCAAAGGTCCTGAGTTCAATTCCCAGCAACCACATGGTGGCTCACAGCCATCTGTAATGAGGTCTGGCGCCCTCTTCTGGCCTGCAGGCATACAAGCAGACAGAATATTGTATAATAAATAAATAAATATTTTAAAAAATGAAACAAAACAAAACAAAACAATGGATAATGTTACCAGACAGCTACTAGCAGAGGGATTCAAATCAAAGTCCAGTGCAAAACCGAAGAGCATTCTCTTGGATGTTGTGGCACTGTTGGTTAGCCGTATCACTTGGGAATTTTTCATTTTGGAAAAGATTTCAAAAGGCCAGGTTGTTATAGTTGAAGCTAACTTTGAACTTCTGGTCTTTTTGCCTCCACATCCTCAGTACTGACTGGGATTATAGGCTGTGATATACGTAGTTGGAGTAATATTTAGCCTTAAAAGGAGGGAAATTCTAATATGTGTTAACCTGAGTCTGTTAAGTGAAACAAGCCAGTCACGCAAGCACAAATACTGAACAAGTCCTCATACACAAGATAAGCATGCCTCGGCCAAGTCACAGAATGGTGACTTACAAGGGCAGGGGAGAGGGGAGATGGGTCACTATTGAATAGATACAGAGTTTTAGTTTTTTTTTCAGCATAAAATATGTGCAGTTATGTAGCAATGCAACAGTATTTACCACTTTTGAGGTATACATTAAATATGGCTCAGATGGTGAAAGCTTTATGCTGCATGTGTTTTTATTATAATTAAAATTTATATAAATAAAAATATAAAATATAATTAAAATATAGATAAGATAAAATTTAGTGAAAGCTTTATGCTGCATGTGTTTTTATTATAATTAAAATGTATGCAAATATAAAATATAATTATAATTAAAATATAGATAAAATAAAATTTAGTTAACTAAATAGATAAATACAGATGTCAAGCAAGTCAACCATGGCTACCAGGGTGGCCTCCAGTTAGCTCTGTTGTTACTCTACAAGGTCTGACAGAATTTGATGATTTTCCCGCCAGTGGCTCATCTCAGTGGCGTGCCACCACAGCTGTGCCCTTCAGTCTAAACAGGAGTGTGGCCTCCTACCTTTAGTCTTTGATTCCTTCTAGAAGACTTATACATCGGAAGCCTTAATTAAAGGCTATGTGTACGGACATGCCTGGTGACCCCGGGGAATCATTTCATGCGGGAGATGCGACAGCAATGCCGCTCTGTTCCTTGCAGGACTGTTGTGTGACATTGTGATGCTTTCCCCCTCACGACATCAGTAGAGCCCTAGGTGATATTCCAAGGCTTATTGGTGTCTTTCCCTGGCATATGCCTGTCACATCTGCAGCTTAGTATTTGGGTTATTTCTTCAGCAGGAAATGGTTGAGTCTCTTCCTTAATAGGGCTTACTGAGATTTCTGGTTTCAACCCTTTGGGTTAAAATTACTGCGTATTAACTCCCTTAAAAAGGGTGTTTGAGTTTCACAAGTGTGTGGATTGAATATCTTTTGTTTGCCCTGAATTGGAGGCGAGATGACAAACATCACATGCTCCAAAACAAATGAGCGCTGCCTTCAAGCCCAGCATATCAATTACCCAACAAGTGATTAGCCCTTAAAATAGCAATGCAGTGTTTTATTTAACCTCGTCGTTACCTTAAATTCCCTATTCTTTCTTCTTAGACATCCTTCGTACTTTGCACACATAGACATGTCAAAGTGTGTAAATTAAGAGTATGTATCTGGTGCATATAGTATGTGTTATATTGAAATGAAACTAGAGACGGCCATGTTGTGGGCAGCATTGAGAGAGTGCAGATTTTGTCCCTGACAGGTGCGGGATTTCTGGATTTCATTTTCTCTCCAAACACAGCTCTCAAATAGCTCATAGTCAGCTCCACAGAAATCAAACTGCCAAGTGATGACTCTCACCTTGAGTGTCTCATAAACAGCCAAAGTCATTCTGCAGACCTATTAGCAGAATGGGGCCAGGTGACCTCTGACCAGGCTGCCACTGGGAAGTTTGGGCCACAGCTGTGGTTCCCATCAACACCCACTGTCTTCCATGAAGAGCCAGGGGCAGAAAGTGAGGAAGTGGTGTTCAAAGGACCTTGAGATGAAAGGGCCCTTGGAATCAAAAGGCTAGGTGCAGAGGTAGAGTCTCTTTTATACGGCACTAAGAAATGACCTGTCCTTGGCCTTTTAAAGTGTTACTTCCAACCTGTCAAGATACTGAAGAGGAGCCACAGAAGGTGAGGCCACCAGAGGTGACGAAAACAACAAGCTACTTTAGAACCTAGACTGGCAGTTACATCAGGACACTGGCAAGAGTGAGCTTCCTCTGAGAGCTTTCTGACTGAACTGGAGAAACCTGAAGTGCCCACATTGGGAGCCTTTTGAAACTGGAGAACAGAGACGAGAAAGCTGCATTAAGCTTAGCATATAAAAGAAGCCAGTTGATAGGGAAATTCTTCACCTGGGCTTCATGTAACCAGCAGCAGCTTAAAAAGTAGCCTGCCTTAGAAAATGTGGGAATGGCGGGTGTGCATAAGCATCCGGCTTGCTTCCTGGCCCAGGGCTTGTGGATCCTTCCAGAGCTTCCCTTAGCTCTCTTCCCAAATAGTGAATTGCTGTTGTTACTAGGGTACAGCACGGTTCCAAATAAGTAAAATTGGACAAGAAAACTGTGATAGTCAACCACCATGTCCCCATTTGGCATTGTTTGTGAGCTATTTCTGAGAAGTTGACACTACTTTGGCCCTTCTACGGGCAGAATAAATCCCCCACCAACAGCAATATTAAAGGTATTAGCAGAAAGTAGCTCTCAGCATGCACAGCTACTGTAAGTGCAGCTTCTATACCCCTAGACACAAATGCACTATTAAAGTTGCGGCCAAATTGCAATGATAATAAAAACCATTACTATAGCACCAAATCAATAGTAAAGACATATCAGATAAATTAGTCATCCACTCTTATTCTAGGCTCTTATTCGAAATTTCCAAATAAACCAGTTGGGCTACCTTCTAGAGAAAGGACATTACCACATTCATTTTTAACAAACATTAAAATAAATATAGCATTATTTTTCACTCCGTACTTATTTCAAGCCCTGTCAAGCAAACCACAAGTGACGTCAGCAAATAACCTTCTGTGTTTCATTTGCTTTTTATAATTCCTAAGTTCAATCCTCAGGCGTGGTGAAGAATTGGATGACCTATGTTCTTCATAGCAATGACACACTGTGAGCTGCATTTATTCTGGAGTGTATTCAAACGCTGAAATTATAAAGTAGAAAAAAAAAAGCCTTGACTCCTATTATAATGTCAAACACTGGTAAAGACATTTGGACAACATCCAGGAAAATCAGTGGCTGCTCCAGACACAATAAAATACTACACAAGAAAAACAGTCTGTACATCTTATGATTTTTAACAAGACTATCAGAGTGTTCCATACTATGCCAGGGAAACGTGCTTGCTTTAAAACATTCTAAGTACAGCTAAAGCTTCTCAGTTGTCTAGGAAACCAGCTAAAGGACAGTACTTCTGAGAAACAGAGTTTTAGATGTGATGAGATTGATCAGTTTAGGAATTACAAAGCTGGCTCAGCAATGAAGGACGCTTGCTGCTTCTATAGGGAACTCAAGTTTGCTCCCCAGCTTCCGATGAGGTGACTCACAGCTGCCTGTAATGTTAGTTCTAGGGAGGATCTCACAGCCTCATCTGTTCTCCAGATACATATACAAACATGTACACATTTAGAAATGTACATGTGTACACAATTAAAATTAAATTAAATCTGTAGCCAGGCGGTGGTGCACGCCTTTAATCCCAGTACTCGGGGAGGCAGAGGCGGGCAGATCTTTGTGAGTTCAAGGCCAGCCTGGTCTACAAAAGCTAGTTCCAGGATGGGCTCCAAAGTTACAGAGAAACCTTGTCTCAAAAAACCAAAATAAATAAAATAAAAATTAAATTAAATCTCAAAAAAGATACATTAGCTTATGAACTCACATTTTAAGTCTAACAATGGAGATTTGCTAAATATAGTTAAAGATAAAATAGATTAGCTATGTCCTTTGATCTGTTTTGCTCAATGCACCAAATGGGCTGAAATGTTCAAAATATTGTAAAATTCCACTTGTTCATTTGTCAACCAGCTACCCACATTGAAAAACCTTCATCTAGAAAATGAAAAGCTAATGCATATTGTATTCAGTTGGCATGTATCATTGACAGAAACCTACAGAATACATTCTTAATCCTGCCTGTTCCTTAATCTTCCAGAAAGATCTCTGCCCTTACAGTAGCAAAGTCAGTTCTATTATTTCCATTAAGTAAGTCTTCTTGAGCCCATTGCACATTGTACTTTCTGTGCATTCTATCACATTACCAATGAGCTGTCTAATTGTGAATCAAAGTCTAGAGGGAGTCTTGCTTTTATTAGAGTCTTTTCTCTTTTTACATGAGTGACTTGGGCTCTGGCCAAAGCCCCAAAGAACAGGAGTGGTTTTCTGTCATTTACTTATGTGTAGTGTATAAATTGATAAACCCACTGATACTATAAAGCAACGCTTGCCAACTTTGATCATCCACTGTTTATTCTGAAATTTTAATTTGTGAAAAACAGTTATTAGGAACACCAGCTTGGTAGAGGAGAGTTCTCAAAGAGGCGCAATGATTTTCCTTGCCCTGAGTCAAATGTGAATCGAGGTCAGAAGATTGAGGGTTAGGCTAAGGATCGAGACTCGTTTATGAGCCCAAGGAAAGAAGTGTATAAATGCCCTAAATTTTGAGTGCTAAAAGGGACCCCAGATGTGACAAGTCCATAGATTCTCTTAACCACCACTGCCTAATGATGTAAGCTATAGAAACAACCCAGCTGTGTGATTTTCATTGTTCTGGTGGGCCCATCAGAAAAGCATAAAGGCCTGTGTGTGTATGTATATATATATATATATATACACACATATATGCACACACACACACACACACACACACACACACACACACATATATATATCTGAAAATTACAAAGAAGGAAATTAATTTGAAAAGCAAAAAGAAATGGGTAAGTTAATTCCAACAGTATGGTGTTTAGCTCATTGTATATAAAATGCAATTGGTATTAATATTTAGCAATCTCTTTTCCATACTAAGTTTTTACAACCAAGTGTGAATTTTACACTTATGAGGCATTTTAAGGGTCCCAGGCCATCCTTGCTGGCCAGCTTGGGTCTAGACAATCTATTAAATGAGTCGAATTGCTTTTAAAATCTTTGTAGGGTCTTTAAAGCCAGATCAAAGGCCTGGCTGAAGCCATGACACTGAAACCACGATTTTACTGTTGCTGAGTCTTGACTTCTTGCATGGACGCTTAGAACTCTAGCCATCTAACAATCACTTTCTTCTAAAGATTACATTATCATCCAATTCAATTTTCCACACTCTCGTTCACTTAGCTATGTGTTATGAGCATACTGCACGCCCCTGACACACACATATATTCTTACTCTTTACAGGCGCCTGTCCATGAGCCCCTAGGAGTTGCTTTGAAAATTAGGAAAATACTTTAAGTATGATTTTCCTTTTGGCACAAAAATTAGCGTTAGTTGCTCTGCTTTAAAGTCTGATCTGCCTGAAGTATAGTGAGGCCTCATATAGCAGCACTTTGAAGATCTTTAGGAGGCTAGAAGGACAAAAGAGCAAATGGCTCTGCTATTTGAAAACATTGTATGTGCTAGAATTCTTTAGCTTTATGTGTTGGGGAGCTTTGGTTAAGTGCAGAACAGAAAGGAGACCCAGCACAGCCTGGTTATCGCTATAAGGAACTCAGAGTGAAACAAAGAAACTTCTAGACCAGTATGTCGTTTAGCAACTTTACAGCATACAAGTTCAGTTAATACACCCAATCAATGCTGCTTCTTTAAAATGAAAATAAACAATTGGAAACTAGAAACTAAGAAATCAATAAAAACCATTTATGAAAGCTAACAAAAATACCAAATACTCAGGGACAAATCTGACACATGGATTGTAGTGGTTTAAACAGAAGGACTACCATGAGTTCATACATTTGAATACTTGGCCCCAGTGGGTGGAACTGTTCGGGAGAATTAGGATGTGTGGCCTTGTTGGAGGAGGTGTGTCACTGGGGTTTCAAAAGATTCCCAACTTGTGTGTGTGTGTGTGTGTGTGTGTGTGTGTGTGTGTGCCTCTTGGTTGTATCTCAAGATGTAAGCTCTCAGCTACTGTTCCAGCAGCCTGTCTGCCTATTTACCACCGTGCTTCCATGTCATAATGGTCATGGTCTCCGACTCTCTGAAACCGTAAGCCCCAAATAAATTCTTTCTTCTCTAAGCTACCCTAGTTACGGCGTCTTCTCACAGCAATAGAAAAGTAACTAAGACGGCTATGAAGCTTTGTTGAAAGAAATGAGAAATTGGAGGATAAAAATAAGTACAGATACTTTGTCCATGATTCAGAGTTCCAATTTTTAGGGCATCTGTCTTTTCCAAGTGTATCAATGCAAACCAAATTAAAACACTACAAAGTTATTTTTTTTAAAAAAAAAGATGATTTAAATATTCACCTGGAAATGCAAATGACCCAGAAGATATAAAGCAAATATGATCAACAAGAACAAGATTGATTTTTGAGAAACCCATGTGTTTCCCCAGAGCATAAGGAAGAGAAGAAAGCCTTGATAGTAAGTTTGCCTCCAAATATCTTCACATGAAAGCAGGTAGACTATTCATTGTATTGGGATTTAGGAAAACAAAATAGACTGCTACGCATGATCTAGATCAGCAAATATCCAGTTGGTTGAGTCCATCCACTAAATATTTGCCAGGTATGATTGGAGTCAGTTGGGTAGTGAAGGGTCTTGAGTGTTGGGTGATGTTAGAAATAAGCCATATCCACATATGGTAAATACAACTTTATAGCTAAAACGTTATTTTTATTCTATCACCAGAGATTTATTCTCTTTTCTATGTATTTTACACCCTTGTGTATTCCTCCAATTCTCCTTTGGGCAGAGGAGAGATCACTGATGGGCTTCCATTCTGTATTACTAAATAAGGGTGCAGGGACCAAAGGGCTTATTTATGTCTTCCTCTGTCTAGGTTTCTTGTTTATCTTAGATCCAGCCAGTGGTTGAAGTACAATGGGACATTTTCCAAGACCAGGAAGAGCAACAGGGAACCGGAGCTGTCCTCCAGTCCTTCTCAAGTTAGGGAATTTCCCATCATTGTTCCAAGAAGGCAAATACTTGGGACCCACACTGCAGGAAATAAATGGTTTTGCCTAGATGCCACACAGACCACAGTGTCACACAGTGTCTTACAACGATGGCATCTCTGACTCAGTATCTTTCCTGGCTCAAGAAAGGTTGGTTCTCTAGAGAAGAAATTGATGACCAGAGTTTACGTTGCCTCTCATAAAGATTTTTCTCTATGCGTATGAAAAGTGATAGTAGCAGTAAGCCATACTTAATATAAGATAGTAGGTTGGTGTTTAGGCATGCACGCTACTGCCTTTGATGGAAATCAGAAAATTCTTGTGTGAGTCCCACATGTTGAGAGCTGGAAAAAATTTACTGATGTCTGAGTCTGTAGCCTTCAGTAATGAAGGTGTAACAAAGATTTTACTTTAGAAAAAGATATTTTTTTTCCCAGCTGGGCAATCTACAAAGTAAGTTCCAGGACAGCCAAGGCCATACAGAGAAACCCTATCTCTAAAAACAAACAAACAAAGCAAAACAAAAAAAAGAAAAACTTGAAACAGGGTCTTACTATATAGCCTTGGAGGGCCTATAACCTGCTCTGTAGACCAGATCGTTCTCAAACTTACAGAGATCTACCTGTTTTTGCCTCTGGAGTGTTGTTAAAGGCACATGTCACCATGCCCAGTTTCCTTTAAATATTTTAAACTAATAAGAAAGGACACAAACAAGTGGTCATATGTTTTCTTCTTCACTGCCAAGGTTGATGTCCCTGTCTTTTCCAGAATGCACACTTGGAAAATTTTAGGTCTGCCTGCTTTAAATTTCATATTCATTTTTGTTCTGCCTGTCACACGATCTCTAAATGAAGACGACACTTTATTGCGGGCTCGTGTCAGCATCTGTTTACATTTGCTAGTGTAATTCACCAGGAAACCTGGCCACTAAAATTACAGTGTGACTTCTACCGCTGCTTCTCTCTATCGTCATGGACTTGATCTGTCAGTAACTAACTATATCAAAGTGTCCTGCTCATAGAAACGTGTGATGGAGAATCTCCAATGTTAGCTTGACTAGATTTGGAATCACCTAAGAGGCACACCAGAGAGGTTTAACTGATGAGGGTGGGGTACCCTCTTGTGAACTGGGATCCTAGACTGAATAAGAAAGGGGGTGGGGGTGGGAAGGCCTAAGCCAATTGAGTACCAGCTCTCTGTTTCCCGACAGCTGACATCTGTGACTAGCTGCCTCGCCCCTTGTGACCCCAATTAGACCTGCTCTTGAGCTCACCCTTCCTCTACTATGGTGGAAGACAGAACCCTCAAAATGAGAGCTGAAGGAAATTCTTCCTTCCTTAAGTTGCCCTTTATCAGACATTTTTGCCCAACAATGAGATCAACAGAAAATATATTTGTAGACTGCTTTATGGCTCTTGTCTGACTGTCTCTACCCTGCTTATTTCTATGGAGACAACTTTCTCTAGGTAAGTGTTGGCTGGAAAAGAAGCAAGGTGCATTTGTGTTGGTCAAAAGGAGTGCAGCGGAAGATGCACAAGAAAACACATGCCATTCAGCTGCAGCTTATTTCTTACAGGTCCCAGAGAGCAGAGGGCAGCACGGGTCGTGGCTTCCCAGGGACAGTCAAGAAGAGGAGGCGGCTAGTGCGCTCACACTCAACCAGCGGATAGAGAACAACGCAGAGAGAGGAAAGCAAAAGGAGGGAAAGCTTCGGGCAGAAGCCTTTGCTGGGATTCAGTGTTACAAAAGGGCTTCTTAAGGGCTGTTCTACTTCCGTTAGAGTTACTCAGCCATTAGTTATATGAATGAATGAGCCTTACTGATTTATTTGAATTTAAATGTGTATCTTGTTTTGAGTGCATGCATACATGCTCCCTCCCTCTCTTGCCCTGCTTTCTTGCTCAACTACTCTCCTTTCCTTTCCTTTCCTTTCCTTTCCTTTCCTTTCCTTTCCTTTCCTTTCCTTTCCTTTCCTTTCCTTTCCTTCCCTTCCCTTCCCTTCCCTTCCCTTCCCTTCCCTTCCCTTCCCTTCCCTTCCCTTCCCTTCCCTTCCCTTTCCTTTCCTTCCCTTTCCCTAAAGTCAATCCTCGCCTTTCACGTCTGTAAGAGGAAACATGCAGTACTTTTATCCCTGTGTCTGGCCAGTCTCACTCAACAGGAAAACCTCTATTCTCTGCCACGATTTCTAATTGGTGGGCTTCCAAAAATAGTAAAAGTGTCGGGTGGCCACTCTGCGACTGAGTGGGGGTAACTTACCACATCTAAGCCATGGCCAGTGGCCAGTCATTGCTCCTTAGAGAGATGGTCACCAGGATACAGCTGTTCAAAGCAGAGACATACCAATCTGAGGGAGAAAGAAGAGGAAACTGAAATCTGTTAGTGCTGACCAAGTCCTGGGCCTAACAGGGAGTCCAGCTCATGTTCAAAAAGGGTACTAAAGACATACAAAATTACAGGAATTCACCACCATGCTATACCGTCTCTCCCACCGACTTCATGACACACTTTCTCCCTAGGTTCCACGCTTACACCCTGCAAGGCAGCCACATGGAAATCATTTCAGTACTATATATGGCCTGGCTCCTAGCAGACTCTGGGTCTTTGCCATGTTCCATTTGTTTGAAATGCCATTTCACACACGGTCTGTGTTTGGGTAACTTCCATGGGGCCTCAGCTTCGTGGGCACTTTCTTTGAAGACTTCCTGATGGACAGTGGAACTAGGGATCAAATCTCCCTCTACTTGACTTCACTCACAATTCTGAGGCCATTTTGGCAGATCATATTTTCTGAAGATGCCCACAACTGTACCTCCTACCCCTCGTGGTCCTACGTACTAGGCTTTTTCTTTGAGGCCACTGACCAGCTCCCAAATCACGACACAGAGACTTATTAGTTTTGAGTGCTTGGCGCAGCTTAGCTTCCTTTCTAGCTAGCTCTTTTAATTTAAATTATCCTGTTTCTCTTTATCTACCTTTTGCTTCAGGGATTTTTTTTACCTTTCTTCCTTCTGTATATCTTACTTTCACTGCTTCTCATGACTGGTTGGCTGGTGGCTGCTTCTTGCCCCAGCTGTGTCCCTTGTTATCTCTTCCCCCTTCTCTCGTTCTTCCTCTCCAGCCTAGATTTCTCCTCCTATTTATTCTCTCTGTTCACGAGCCCCACCTGTCCTTTCTCTGCCTAGCTATTGGCCATTCAGCTCTTTATTAGACCAATGAGGTGCCTTTGGCAGGCATGGAGAAACAAATGCAAACATGTTTTTCCCCCACAATTAAATGCACATCCTTACATCACTAAACAAATGCAGCATAATCAAATGTAACACATTTTTACACAGTTAAAGAAGGATTCCACAGCATAAACAAATGTAACGTATCTTTACATAGTTAAAATAATATTCTACAATAGTCCTATTTAATTTGTCTTCCCAGAAACCAGAGTTGGTGGCAGGGGTTGAGAGATTCATATTCTTCCTTTCTGCACTTAGTAACCAGAAGAATTACAGAGAAGCAATGGTCCTGATGTCCAAGATCGGGTCAGGAAAAGAAAAGCATCTTTGGTTTATTTCTTTGAAATGATGACTCCCAGGGAAGGCAGCCATCTTGTGTAAAATGCAATTATTTCTTAGGCATCAATCTGGAGGGGGCCTCGTGTTAGTGTTTCCAGCAACAGCACAGACACACTGTCAGGGAGGCTGAAAGAACTTTCTACTCTAGCATATAAAACAGCTTCAGAAAAGCCACCTCCAGACGCCGAACCACCACAGCCATTGAATGTCCCTGTTGAGACTCAAACACGCTGAACTCTGTGCCTTGTCTAACTTCCTAAGGTGCATAGCCATGAGCATAATCAAATGGTTGCTTGAAGCTTGTAGGTTAGGGGATAATTTGTTACATAGTACCAGAAACCAAAATCCTATTAGGTCAATGGTGTCCACTCCCTGGGCATGTAAGGTCCCACACTGTGAAAGCATGAGGGCAGGGGTTCTGATTTTTTCCTTTTTTTATGACTGTAAAACAGTATTTGACCCATATCAAATAGAATAGATGGAAGAGCAGGTAGGACCAACGCTCCCTTTTGTCTTGTTATAGAGCTATCTTTATCCTACTGTTGAGGCTTAGTGGCCTTAGTATGGATAGTCAGTGTACCCGGGACACTGCTTTCCTTCTTTGTGAATTTCCACACCATTAGCCCCTTCTGTGCTCTGCTTGATTGTTGCTTTCTCTAGCGAAGTGGCCACAGGGTGGAAAAAAAACTTGCATGATGTGAGTCTGAGGAAAACCTGGAAAACGACCGACTGCTGGGGTGGGCTACCAGGAGACCAGAGTGAGGAGAGAGCGGCTGGAGGTAGCACACCTAGGCCCCTGAACCTGCGTGGGTTTTTGTGACTTGGTGGAAAACTGTGGTTCTCAGGAAACTGATAGGAAGTGGTGAAGCCTTGTGGAGGTCCTGGTAGAAGGTTCTCATCTCACGGGAGATTATTATCCACAGAGGGAATTGTGGGACCGTGATTCCTCTCCCCTTTCCTGCTTCTGGTTTGAGATATGTCACTTGTTGCTCTCGCATGGCAGCTTCATCACAAGACTCATCTTGAGGTGACATAGCCAAAGAGCAGCCACCCCAAAGGCCATGTTCAGTATCCAATGTTGTGTGCAAATAACCCGTTTCTCATAGGAAGTTAGCTGCCTTGAGTATTTCACTGCAGTAATATGAAACTGGCAAGTGCAGAAAACTTTGTGAGTGTATGGAACCATTTTCTAGAATATTCTGCCATTCTTGCCACATAGCCCTAGAACATAGGCATGGAAGAGAGTGCAGAGAGGCTACAGTCGAGCCCACCCCACCTGCCAACTCCTCCTCAAGGAGCAAAGGGCAAGGAATGAGGGAGAAGCATGAACGTGCAGGTACCACACTGTAGGAGCTAACAGTCTAGTCTTGGCCATCAAGACAGCTTAGCAGGCAAAAGTGTTTGGTGTGGAAGCCTGATGAACTGAGAATTATGGGTACAATTCACATAAAAAGTCAGAGGCAGTGTCTGACTCTGTAATCTCAGAGCTTCCATGGAGAGATGGAATCTGGCAATAGAAGAATCATCCAGAAGCTTATGGACCAGCTAGCCTGGAGCGTAGCAGTAGAAAGAGCAGGAGAGACCCTGCCTCAAAGTGGAAGACAAGAATCAGCTACTGAAAGTTGTCTTACTGTCTACACATTCATACCATGGAGTGTGCACCCATCTACCCCAATATACCCATACTCTAAATTAATAATTAGTTAGTTAGTTAATTAGAAGTTTGGCTCATCATCACCTTATAATGGCTGACCTTGTCAACTTGGCTGGATTTGGAATTGTCTAGGAGACTCTGCAGGTTGTGGAGGTGTTTCCAGAGATATTTAGTCAAGGGGGAAGAGTCTCCCTCAATGTGAGCAGTACCAACCCATGGGCTGGGCTTCCAGACTGAATAGAAAAAGGCAAGGAGATCTAAGCACTAGAATTAATGTTTCTGACTCCTTATTGGGACTGCAATGGGGCCCGTAGCCTCGGCACCTGTCACCACAACTTGCTACTGTGTCAGAGCGTATCCTCAAACCAGGAGCCTTCTGCTTTTACTTAAGTTGCATTTTCTTTTCAAGTATTGTGTCACAGCATCAAGAGAGCAACTAATGTGCGCCTTCATCTGAAACACCTTTCCAGCTTTCACACACACACACACACACACACACACACACACACACACACACATATGGGTCAGGGGAGAGACCAATCATATCCCATTCAGGCTGGCCCTGGTGGGGAACACTTGTAATACCAGCACTCAGGAGAAATTCAGTAGTGTGAGGCCAGCCTAAGCTAGAGTGTGGCTTTGTTAAAAGAAAAAAAAAAGCTCACTTTATTTTTTTTTTAACTTAATGACTTTATTTGACACAAAATACATTATGGATGTGGGGACAGCAAACACCGAAGACAAAGGAAAGAAAAAATAAACATGGTTGTATCTAATTTATAATTAACAGGAAGGTGATTCGTTACACGAGTAACACGTAGGTAAACTTTAGGGAGAATCTTGTCTAGTGCCCGTACTTTTGGAATTCCCACTCTCTGTGGACACACCTGCCTTGTTTTGAGCCACAGAGAGATGCAGTAGAAATGAAAAGCATGATTATATTTCAGACTCCCCACGCAACAGTACACTCTTCAGAAACAGCTCACTTTTAACAGGATCATTTTATGCTGGAGTAGTTTCCCTAGTTATAGAGACAAAATATAAGAGAGAAGAAAAAGAAAGATAAAAATAACAAAATTAAAAAACACGATGAAGAGAAAGGGATTTTGTTTGGTGTTTGCTAAGTGATATGAATTAGTAAACCCCATTTTTTTTTAATCTAAAACAGGAACTGTTCACAATGTAAGTGTAACTTCTTTTTTTTTTTTTTTTTTTTTTTTTATTTTCGAGACAGGGTTTCTCTGTAGCTTTTTGGTTCCTGTCCTGGAACTAGCTCTTGTAAACCAGGCTGGCCTTGAACTCACAGAGATCCGCCTGCCTCTGCCTCCCAAGTACTGGGATTAAAGGCGTGCGCCACCATCGCCTGGCTGTAAGTGTAACTTCTAATGATGAGATGAGATGAAGTTCCAAGAATTTAAGTAGTAGCCAGCTGTGGGGCACACACATTTAATCCCAGCCCTCTGGAGGCAGAGGGAGACAGATCTCTGTGAATTAGAGACCAGCTTGTTCTACATAGTGGGTCCCAGGACAGTCAGAGCTACATAGTAAAACCCTGTCCGTCCTCCACTCCCAAAAGTAAGTAGCTTCATATTGTCAGTAAACATTGGCATTAGGTTTTTGTTTTTGTCATTCTGGCTCTCTAAATTCCATGTTCTTCCTATTCAACAGAGGGAACTGATGAAAAAGAAAATCAAATAGCCCACATGGAGCAGTGGCTTATTTGTAACCTGAGGATCACTTTGGTTGTAATGCTATACAGAAGTGAACCCTCTATTATACCACCTATTTGAATTTGACCCCAACACAGCTTTCTATGGGTGTCCGAGTGCAGACAGGCTCTCCCAATTACCCTGGAGGCCAGTGCCTGCTTCAACAATTCAGCCTATGGAATTCAAAGCCATTATACTGTACACACAGAAGATGGTAGAGTAATGCAGCAGATGGCTCCCATCTAGAAATTGCTTCATACCCAAGAATGCATTTATTTTGGGCCCCCCAAAAATGGCACCCTCACAGCCATCTGGTCAACCTCTTCAGTGGTACTGCTCATAGAAACTACTGTGAGCTGAGCTGGTTTTCTCAACCTCATATGACAAAGTATGAATATAAAAGTTCTGTTTGCTAAGACAACACAGTAAATGAATTCTTCACTGATTACGGTAAGTGATAAAGAAATGAAGAACCAGAATCAAGCACCTAGGTTCTCTACCAATTTACTTTTGGATCGTAAGGAATTCTCTGAGGCATTGCATAGCTTTGGGATTATGCTCTCTTGAAATCAAGTTTTGGTTCTTAAGAACACACCCAGGGCCCTATAATTGATTGACACATTCCAGATCTGCAAAGCAAAGAATTGCTCTCCAGAAACTTCTTTCAATGGCTTTTTGTTTTAATTTTTTGATTCATCAAATATTTCTTGACCTGCTATTGTAGAGCCCTCCACGTGGCCACCAAGAGAATAGCAAATAGTACTGTTAATTGATGGTCCCTGAGTGTTAGTTACTAGGTAAGTTGCTAGGCACCTTTAGGGATAATCCACCTTCACCTTCAAAGTGTCCTTTTCTTTACTTTCAGCTCAAATTTTATGATGCAAACTGAGCATACCCAGTTTCTGTGCATCTTTCTTATCTTTTAAAGATGTGCTCTGTGACCTTGAACTAAAACAGGCTTCACAGTTTGTTTCTTAAATGTTAGCCTTAAGCTAAGTTAAGGAATGTACTCCTTAACTAAGCATGTTTAGTAATATGCCCAGCCCTAAGGAGCTCTCTTGTGTGAATGTACACAGACTCCTAAATAAAATTCCATACTTTCTTCACTGAAGGCATTGCTTTGGAGATGACTCTAATGCTGTCCTTACCTGCCGCAGGCTGTAAATCCTTCTCTACTCTCACGTCTTGACCATTCTTGCTTTAGCACAACTCATCAAAACCCGAGCGCGTTGTCTCCAGTCACACAGGCTGTTGCCCAAATACCAGTAAAGAACACAGCCAGGAGATGTCCATCCTAATGGCAGCTGCACATTTCATTTCAATTGTGCATTTACTCTTATTCCTTGATTCAATATAAACCTTAAAGCCTCATTGTGAACTAGACAGTAAGATACAGGGCAGAAATAATAAGAGGGCAGAGATGATTAGCCCTATACCCCAAGTTTAACTCACTTATGATACTGAGTGGCCATACAAAGAGTACATCTTCCTAAAGGTCTCTGATAGCTCAACTTTTGGGGAGAGCAGAACACGACTGTGATATATACATGCTGACTTTTTCAAAACACATAGTCAGATATATAATTATGATAGACAACAATTTACATTATAAGCTACTGTTCAAGTAAGTGGCACTTTGGCTCTTCAGTCTGAATGTACACATGCCTGTCCACCATTCTAGAGAAAACAATACAAATCTTCTCTCTAGAAATTCTACTATTTAGAATATGATTGTGTCAAATTGTGTCCACAGACCTCCTCAGTGGAGCAGTGGAATCAAATGCCAGGATGGAAAATTCCAGGTGTCGCCATGGTGAAAGTTTATATTCATTCCAATGGAGAAATAAGGACATTAGAAAAAGTAGGAAATGAACCTAAGGAAACAAAACATCAGTTCTCAAAGAAGACAGAGAACTGGAAGGTATGGAGAAAGTGGGGTGAGGGGAAGTGCAAAAATGGACTAGATGCTAGAAAGTAAAACAAAAGCAAAAAACTGAACAGCAGCCTGGTTTACCTAATCTATCATGTTCAACATGACTAAGACAGGATTTAATTCAGTTCCCAGTAAAGGAAATCAACACCTCAAGAGCGTCCAGAGGCTCACAGCAGAAAGTCACTTGAATAAGCCATTGAAATGGACCTGAGTTCATGTTCAGCATTCACAGAACTGTTTACTTTCTTGCTAATGAAGTCAGAATGTTTTAGAACATTAGAATTTTCTCTAGGAACTTTAAAAAATTAAAATACAAAGAATTGCACTTTTACATACTCTCTTTCTCTCTCTCTCCCTCTCCCTCTCTTGTTAAATGCAGAGAGCACTATAAAAGCACTCAGAATGCCCTCAGATCATAAAGATGAAGAAAGAGCCAAGAGGTATAATTGTGGCGGGATGGTTGCGTGAGGAACAAAACGAGTCAGAGCAGTCGCTATGGTGTTAAAGCCAGTGCTTCTCAGCCCCATGGCTTGAGCACATCTTCAGTCTCCGAGGGCACACTGTACCCACCCTCACTGTGGTCCCCTGCCATGGTGGTCATACTTTTAACAGGCCTTGCTTTACTGGTCCTGTGCTTTCCTTGCCCGCCCACGCCTCTCTCTCACTTGACTTTCAGCTACAGGCATTCACCACATGAAAATATCAGACCTAACAAGATGATTAGATGCAAAGTTCAGAGTATTAACCACGCAACATGGAATGTGCCATCAGTGCGGTGCCCGCGTAGTATATATTATGGCAAAATCCTGGTAATTGCCTGTCTGGTTTAATTTTCAGCTGAGTAGAGGGAAAATTCTTCTGAGGCTGGACTCTTTTCCTCTGTTATTCTTATTACAAGTATCCATACTGGTCGGGGAGCCACAGAAACCCATCACTCCAGTTCAAAACTTGGCAGATTTTCTGAGTTGGCCACTCTTCCCCTAAGGTAAAGCAATCTCCCCAACTTGGCTTCTTACAGAGTTCTTATATTTTCATTAGAAATGAATTTCTTGTAACCTTTAGATAATCCAAAATAGGAGTTTGCTAGGAAATTATGGGGTAGCTAAACCCCAGGGTAGAGAGTGGTGTGACCCAGGGTGAGGACACCGTGTCCTCAGTCCTCCTGTCAGCACATGGCTTCACACATAAGTGGCCTTCTCACATCTTGGAGATTTGCTGTGGTCTTCCTACCACAAAGAAGATAGCACCGTGGCTGGAGGGCAGGGAGTGGAGTGGAAAATGCCTGCCACAGGTTTTCAACCTCTTGGTTTTGTAGCCATTAGTTTCCAGCTTAAGGTCTGAGGACCGTTTGGCGTGATGCTTTCATTTTCAGATCTGCTCAGATGTCTAGTGAGTGTTTAGAGGATGGGAGATCCCAGATCTGGGCTGGAGGTAAGAGAAAGAATGCTTTCAGAAAAGGACACAGGGAGGAGAGCCTGCCTGAGCTGAGTCTCAATGTGCGTGTAGCTGGGTCTATCTAGACAGTGATACTGATATGGGGAAGGCGATCAGGAGCAGGAGATAAGACTAGACAGGTGAAAGAAAAATGTGTATAAAAATACCGGTTGATAGATTTTTGGGGGAGAGGGTGGGTTTGAGACAGAGTTTCTCTGTAACTTTAAAGTTTGTACTGGAACTCACTCTGTAGACCAGGCTGGCCTCAAACTCACAGAGATCCACCTGCCTCTGCCTCCGGAGTGCTGGGATTAAAGGCATGCGCCACTCCTGCCCTGCTAATTGCTAGAAATTTTAAGTGAGTAAGAGAAACGGTGTTTGTGGGTTTCAAAGAGCCAAGCCTGAGCATTTTTCTTCTCGTGAAGTACAGTCACATCAGGTTCCTGTAGCCGGATGCCCCAGGCTGGACAACTTCAACAATGGACATCTGTGTCTCACACTTTTGGAAACCTGAGAAGTATAAGAACAAGACACCAGCATGTCTGGTTCTCGGTGCAGGTTCCCTCCCTGGTTTGTAGATGGCCATCTTCTCTGTTCCTCCATGGCAGAGAAAGCAAGAACTATAATCTCTCTCTCTTCTTATGAGGTCACTAGTCCTACAGTGCATGGAGTGCGGGGTGTGTGTGTGTAGATCACGTTAGTGGTGTCATCTAAACTTAATACTCCCAAAGACTTAACCTCCAAATCTTACCTTGGTGATGGGGGTTTCTGTATGAACAGGGCAGGGCAGGAGGGATGTGGAGGACACCGACATCCAATCACAGCACAGCCATCATCAGCCTCACGGTGGGAAGACAAGACATGGACCTATTGAGCACGCTCCTACCCCACATGCCTACGGACTGGATTATTATAGCCACAAAGCTGTTCTTACTCAAATCCACAACAGGCTAACAGAACTCCAATAATGGCTCCTCAGACAGGCTCAGCATAGCTCCAAGACAGTCTTTTACTGTTCGTCATGCAAATGCTTCTCCAGAAACCACTGGCATGCCAACCAAGTGTGAGCAAGAGGTGGGGGGCTCAGTGCTTCCCCCAGCTTAGGTGTTAAAGGGCACAGTGAGTCCTGGGAGAATATGCAGTTTCTTCCCTACTGTCATGTGACTCACGGGTTGATATCACAGGGTCCCCCCAAATCCTATGGCCAGTTAGTGCTAATCTAAGGCAGCAAATGCATCCTCCCCATGCTGTCTTCTTCCCGTAGATCTCAGTACCTCGCTACTCAAGCAAGTGCCAAAGTTTGAAGGTTGAAATTTTTTGAGGGGAGTGAGTTGACTGTTTTTTTTTAACTGAAAATAAAATTTCTGCATACAGTGTATTCTGTTCACCATTTCCTCCCATATCTTCCCAGATCCTCTCTACCTTCCACCCATCCAATTCCATGCCTTTTTTCTCTCTCTTCAGACAAGTAAACAATAAACAGCCAGGCAAATAAAATAAACCATTCATAGTTTAAATATACACACACCAAATAAAACAAAACTTAAACAGTCAGAAACCATAATATACAAGCAAAAGGCCAATAAGATTAAAAAAGAAATTCCCCCAAATACCATTGAGTTAGTTTTGTGTTAGCCTTCTACTTCTGGGCATGGGGCCTGCCTTCAGTGTGTAAGTGTGGTTTGCACACCCAGTGAGCCTCCTGGGAAGAAAACTAGTTACTCTTTCGTGAGCAGTTGTCAGTTGGAGATAGCTTCTCGGTAGGGATGGGAACCTCTGTCTATTTCCGCTCCTCAGGGCTGGACCCCATCTGGATTGGACCTACATGGCCACTATGCACACTGCCACGGTCTCTGTGAGTTCACACGTGTGTCATTCCTGTCATGTCCGGGGGATACTGCTTCCTCGGAGGATACTTCATGCCCTTTGGCTTTTCCAATCGTCCTACCTTCTCTTCTGCAGAGTTCCCTGAGCTCTGAGGGGAGGGTTTGATGAAAGCATCCTGTTTAGGACTGAATGTTCCAAAGCCTTTCGTTCTGCACAGTGTACAGCTGTGGGTTTCTGCCTTAGGTTCCCGTCTGCTGTGGGAGAAAACTTCTCTTGTGGTAGCTGAGCTAGACGCTGATTTATGGGTATCGAGGATGTCATCAGAAGTCGTTTTATTGCCATGTTCCTTTAGCATAACAGTCGTATTTGATTATCCCCTGGGCCCACGGCCTATTGAGTCTCATGTTCTTGGCCACATGAACAGTGTCAGGAATGAGTTCTAGCTCACGGAGGGGGCCTTAAATCCAATCAAATGAGGGCTGACATTTTTTTGAATCTCCATGAACTGAAACGAAAATTGGTAAAAACAGAACTCTCACTTGTTACATAATCGTTGGTATATTTTTATAAACAAAACCTCAAAGTTCTTTTAAAATGGTATTGCCTGTGAGAAGGAAGCAGCTGATGTCATTTGTTTTTCATTTAAGTCATGGGGAACCATAGCCATCTCTTAAACCTTAGGAAAATACCAGTTACATGTGCCGTTTGTCATCTTGTAGCGTGAACCCATATTGGTGGAGAGGAGAAGCCTGGTTAAAGAAGAAAAAGACACAGTGTACGGGGAAGAATCTGTGTACCAAAGAACAAGGTCACTAATGAAGAGATGTGGCTAACCAGCAGTTGGCTTTGGGGATGGAGATTCCAGGCCCTTGAGCAATGCTGTTCCTTTTGCTCCAAGGCTGTCTATTTTGTTTTCAACTCCTTGCTTGGTGGTTTGTGGGCTGAGCTCACTGCTGGGCCAGTGCTAGGGGCTAAACACACAAATGCACTCAAGACGTAGCTCCTCGTGTCCCCTTAGAGGGCAAGAAGAGCTGGGATTTCACAGATAGGAATTCAGCACTGTCTCCCAACTGGAAATGAAGCTGTTTAAAACTGTTGTCTCCTTTGGGCCCTAGGGTGTTTCCCTGAGATACGTTTGGTAAAAGCAGAATTCTCAATTTGATGGAGAAAACAACCACGTGGTACTTATAATAGGAACTAAATGTTTCCCTCTTCTTTCCACATGCAGCCTTGCTTATTTAATGGGGTCACTTATGGTTTGGATTCAAAATCAGCATGAAAAAAAAAATAAAGCTGTATCCGTAGTCCTCCAGACCAAAATATTCTATGAATACTGACTATCTTGCTGGGATTACACAGCACTGTTTGATCCAGTTAAAACCTGCAATGAACCTATAGCCAGGCCACAGGACAGAAGGGTTATTCATGGTGTCTCCATCATCACTGTATTCCTCCCACCTAGCACTGTATTTATTTAGTAAATTCTAGGTGCTCTACACATACTTGTCAAGTACGTGAATGAGATCAGCGTCTCATGAGGACGCCAGGTGCCTTCCAGGTGAGAGGTGAGCGAGAATGGCTGTGTAACAGAGATGGAATTGTAGCAATGCTTTCAGGACAGGGTAGGGCTCCATGAGATTGGGGGAGGGGCAAGGGAAAGAGGTAGCTCCTTTGGGTAAGGAGACATAGTTGAGCCTGGAAACCCAGGCATTTTCAGGAGGCAGAACGGCTGGTGTGTAAGAGATTCAGAAGTAGGAGAAAGAGCTGAGAAGGGTGGGTTGGGGTCCAACTGGCTAGGAGGAAGGAGACCAGGGATACTCAGGTGTTGCCAGGTATGAATGCCCAGAACCCTGGGTGGTCTCATCCTGGGTGCTCCTCCCTGCTTTAGCTTTATCCAAGAGAGAGAGAGAGACAGAGAGAAAGAGAGGGAGAGGGAGGGAGGAAGGGAGGGAGGGAGGGAGGGAGGGAGGAAGAAGGGAAGAAACAAATAGAAAAAAGAGAAGGAAGAAAGAGGAAACCACCTGCCTTCCTTTGTATTTTTCCAAGTGAGTCATAGCATTATATTGTACACAGCCAATTTTGATGTAAAGACAGGAACAAAAAGAACAAATCTCATAAGCTCCAAGAGATTGCTCTTTACAAAAAAAAAATTAAAAGAGAGAGAGAAAGGTCGGGGGGAGAATGTGCATTGAGTGTATGAGGAAGTGTGGATGCTCAGAAATGGTACCCCATATCTGTCCCTTGGACTTACTTAGGTAACTTTCAGAGGGCTTTCTCTAAAACTACATTATCACCTGAACCTCAGATCCAACAAAAATGACCGTGTCTTTCTTAACTTGCCCTAACAAAGGGAAAAAAACCTCACTCCACCGAGGATGACCATGAAGTCACGCAACACCCAGGGCCCTGATGACATTGGTCCCCTGCTGTCCTCAGTGTTTAAGGCCCATTCTTCTTCTAAAAGTTATTAATTCTTCCTCTAAGCTGGCTGCAGCTCTCTTTCCCCTTTCCAAAGAAGTCGGTATGGAAGCTTCTAGATTCCACTGTAATTTTGGTATTTATCCTCCAATGATGCCGAATATACAAAACAGCTCAGTAAGTTTCTCTCCCATTCATATGTCCACAGTCAATCAACTTCTAGGTCTCAAATCTTGATCCTCCACAGAAGAAAGAGAATTTTTGGCCCCTATAGATGAAAAGACAGCAGGGGCCTGGACTGTGTTATTCCTCTGAGTAGAACAGCATCTTCTCCTTCCACCTCTGCAAAACTAACTGACCTTGAGAAAGCCCCATAACCTGGTAAATTTTTTAAAATATTTATTTATTTATTATTAATACAGCATTCTGCTTGTATATATCCCTGCAGGCCAGAAGAGGGCACCAGATCTCATCACAAATGGTTGTGAGTCACCATGTGGTTGTTGGAAATTGGAGTCAGAACCTCTAGAAGACCAGCTAGCGCTCTTAACCACTGAGCCATCTCTTTAGTCCCCTGATAGATGTTTAAAAAAATGAAAAAGTCAGGTAAAAATAATCAGAAAAAAATGGAATAAAGACAATCGAAACTCCTAAGATTAGATTTCTTGGTAAGATGTTTATGGGAGGAAAGAGAACTTTTCTGTAATTAGCTTTCCTTTCCACGTTGCAATATTATTTATCTTTATTAGAATCATCAGCTGGTCTCCCATTTCTTACTATGCTATTAGCTGTCTTATTAGTTCCCTGTCCTTGTTGCTATAGCAACATAACTGACAAGAAGCAAGTTAAGGAAAAAGGGGTTAATTTGGCTGATAGTAACAGGGATTCACCACGACAGCAGGAATCTGGGGTGGCTGGTCACATTCAACTCACAGGTAAGAAGCAGAAATTGACAAATATTTGTGCCCACCTTACTCAGAAGAACATCTGGTACTTTATCAAGTCCTCTCACTTGGGACTGGGAGCTCCTGGGCCATGGGAAGACATTGCTAGACACAAAGTAAGAGCTCAATGAACTATATCCTATATGGGATTTCAGAGGGACTTTGAACTTCAGGTTCCTGAAGAATCTCCCTCACAACATGAGCTGCAGACAATGGACCTGCTCCGTGTCTTGCAGACAACCACAGAAATAAGTACACACGTGTACACATATATCACCAATGCCACCTTCCAAAACTAAGCATTAACTTTCAAAATCATGTTCTCCATTTCAATGTCAAGGAATCTGCAGGTTTTCTTGCTCTAGTTCAACCATTGCTACGCTAATACAATAATTGTCTTCAATTGCATTTTGACTATTTACATTTCTTAACTCCTTCAGTCCCACGCAGTACCTCTAGTCTCCCCAGGGTTAGGATTTAGGTCATCCTCTTCCCCTAAATTCCCAACAAAGAGTTTGGGGATCATTCAGGACTGTCAATCAGAGAGGAACACATAAAGCCTTGCCAATTCCCCTAGAGCAGTGGTTCTCAACCTTCCTAATGCTGCCTCCCTTTAATACAGTTCCTCATGCTGTGCTCACCCCCTACCATAGTCATTCATTTTCCTTGCTACTTCATAACTGGAATTTTGCTACTGTTATAAATGGTAATGTAAATATCTGTGTTTTCCAATGCTCTTAGGTGACCCCTGTGAAAGGGTTGTTTGACTGAAAGGGGCTTCTATCCACAGGTTAAGAACAACTGCTTGAGAGACTGTTTGCTATGTGTTGGGTACTTCACATTTCCGGGGGAGCATTTCAGAGATTTCCTTGCATTGGAGCAGTCAGGATTTATTAGTCTTTTGTGGGACAGTCTCAAACATTCCTTTTTCTGTTGGAGATGGGGGTAGTGGGCCAAGTATTGTGAAGGGCGTTAGCTTACTCTGCTCTTCCGGTTACAATGACAAACTTCCCATTGCATAGACATGTCATAGACGTTTAGAGAAAGCAGAATGTAGGCCATTGTACAATGCTTTGGGAAGAATTGTCCTAGAAGAATGGGTAAGATTGAAGTTGAAGGAATAGGGAATTTCTAGGTAAAGTAATAGAAATGGTGCAGTGCTTCTATATGACCACTTTGTCCAAAAATGTAGGGGAGAGAAATTTAGGAAATAGGAGCCCTGCAAAGGCAGCGTGTGTTCATGCATTATGGGCACACGCATACCGGTGCAACTATGCACTCACAGCTGTTTGAACAAATCTTTATTTGCACATTCTGCCTCTGAAACTCTTGTACCCTCTCTCCTCAGTCTGAAAAACATAGTCTGAGTATTAGTAATGATAAAGGTATCTCACACATGGAAAGTGCCGATCTTAAAGGCGGTGTTCCTGTATTTGTAGCCTGAAGACTGGGAAACGCTCTGTATGTATCTACTCCTTGTGGTGTGAGGACTAACTGCCTTGGCCACTTCATTACTGCAATTCTAAAGTACTGCTTGCTTAAGGTAACTGCTAAAACATTCCCTCAGTACTCTGAGACACTGGTAAGCTTCTGCACACAAAGCTCGGGAGTGGGCTGGGTTCCTTAGCTGCCTCTGCTCTGCACCTCCTATTTCAACAGGAAGGGTGGGGGAAGAACTGGTGAGCAGGGGTCTAGGAATGCAAGCGGCTCCTTTGGCTTCCTGCTCTGCCCACATAAAGGAAAAGCACCATTCAGCAAAGCCAACCCCCGGCTTCAGGCGGCTCAGCCAACCTCCCTTTCTTTCCTTCGTCCTTTTGGTGAATGCCAAATACTGTGGGATGCTGTGAACCTGCCAGACCTTTCTCAAAACCTTCCCCCAGTGGGGTTCTGTGTTATGCAGCCCTGTGGCCCATGTGTGGGGAACAAGGAATTCTCAAACACTGTGTTCATACTTGCTAGACGTACTTGTTGTCCCTGAAGCCCTGGTATTCATGCCAAAGTCTGTGTCCCTGACTGTTGAAGGAATGTGACTTAGCTTTAGGATTTCAACGGTAGGGAGAGAAAATAAAAGAAGTTCAGAGTCCAAAACTTCCCTGTGTGAAGCCACTAGAATGGTGAATGGTGAAGTATTCCCTCCCCACCCCTCCTACCCCGCACCAACAACCCTTCTAGTGTGAGTTGGGACCTATCCTGAACTGACAGTGGGACATCACCTAATCCCAAGTCACCGGTAAGATTTGTTTTACTAATGCATTTCCTCCCAAACCCACCTGAAAGTCAGCAAAGTTGGACAGCTCGCTTGAGATGCGGCTGCTCATAAATACAGTAATTTTCATGTAGGTTTTATCAGCTCCTCCTCCCTATTGAAGGACAGTGTGAGGGACCAGGCTTTTTCTTTAGGTCGCCAACCAGCTTCCGAATCATGACATGGAGGCTTATTATTAGTTATGAATGCTCAGCCTTAGCTGCTCTTATTTTAATCTCCTTCTTTTCTACATTTTGCCTCAGGGCTTTTTCACCTTTTTTCCTTCTGTAGATCTTACTTTCACTGCTTTTTGTGTCTGGCTGGTGGCTGCCCAGCTCTAGCATGTCCCTTGTTCTCTTCATTCCTGTCTTCTCAAGCCTAGGTTTCTCTTCCTACTTGTCCTCCTTGCCTGCTAGTCCCATCTATCCCTCTTCTGCTATTGGCCATTCAGCTTTTTATTGGACCAATCAGATGCCTTAGGCAGGCAAAGTGAAACAAATGCAACCCATGTTTACCTAATTAAACAAATGCAGTATAACCAAAGGTAAGACACCTTTACGCAGTTAAAAGTAATATTCCACAGCATAAACAAATATAACACATCTTTGCCTAGTTAAAATAATATTCCACAGCAGTGTGATTCATACGACAGTTCACTCTTTCCATAGATTGGTGTTGAATGAGCTCCTATTGCACACCTGGCTTTGGAAGCACAGCCCCGAATAAGACAACTTAGGGCTCTTTTAAACTCTGGTTTCTAGGAAGAAAATTCATGGATACTGTGCTATGTGATTCGCTTTCTGTCACTGCAACAGAATATCTGAGATAACTAACTTACAGACAGAAACTTCATTTTGTCTCATGGTTTGAGAGGCTCTTCTTGGTGATCAAGAAGGTGTATTACTTTCAGATGCCTGGATAGTGTGTCAATGACAAGGGGCAGATGAAACGGCTCACTATATGGACTGGAAGTGAAAGAGGAAATGGCCCAAGTTCCTTGAAGAGCCTAACAGCCAATGACCTAAAGACCTCTCTCTCGGTTCTGCCTCCCAAATAGCTACAGGAGGTCACTCCCAAGCCTTTAGCCTTGGCCTTGGGGAGCATCCAGCATCCAAAATATAGCAAGTGCTATAGGAAAAAATAAAGCAAGGAAATGAAACATTCCTGACGACAGGACATAAAAATTCTGCCCGTCATGTCAAGAGCAATTTTCAGAGCCCTGGAAACTGTCACGGCAGCTGCGATGACAATATGATGCTCCCACAGCTGGCATAAGAGGCTCCTCAGCCAAATAGGTGCCTTTGAGCTTGTGGGAAACCACTGTCAAAGCGAGAATGCTACAAGCCAGATGGACCGCATGGCTCGGGGTGGTGATTTGACCCTGAGAGCCATAATTACTCCCACCTTGATGGAAAATCTGTCTTCTGCCCCTTCTCTCCTTTCAAGGGGGTTTTGAAAACTGATTCCACCCAGTCTGGAAGCCATTTGGAGAGTCCCATGAGGAAAGAGCTATGTAGCAATGCGATTATTAGTGTTGATTTCATTTGCTATGACATGACTGGGAATTACTAAGAAAACCCATTTCCAAGGAGCAAATGAGTTTGTAAAGATGTGACAAATTAGCATGTCTAAAGACAGGCCACCGCATCAGGAGGCTGATGGACTACCGATGTGTCTAAGCTGTGTAAACAGGCACTGCTGTAGTAGGAGTGTGATTTAGGGATCTACTGAGAAGGTGGTCTGGCCTTTAGAAAGGAAGTAATTTAATAACAGAACAGTGTCTTTGGGGAGGATTGTGTGCCCCAGAGGTAGCAAGGTTTGCTAATAATTCATTTGATGGAGGATGGGGGAGTTCTCCCATCTAGACAGTCCTATCTAGTTTTCTGAAATTCAGACAACGTATGAAAGCCATTGTTGACACAGTTCATAAAACTGATTGTCCTTGGTCTAGAGGAGATTGAAATTTAACTAATGCGGAAATTAATTTCACATAAAATCTTAACGTTATCATATTTTATGTTTTAGACTGACCCCCCCTTTTAACACTTCCCTTTTGCTAACAAATATAACTCAAATCCATAATTAATTAAAGTAACAATTAACATAATGATCATTTTATTAACTCTTATACAACTTCATTTTATATCACTTGAGAAAAATGAGAACTTGATTGCTTAGAATTGATAATACAGATGGTTTTAATTTTATTATAAGTTTGCACATGTAACTTTTTTTTTTTTTACAATTTCTCCCGGATTCACAAATAAAAGCTGGGCTGGGGAAGTGGCGCAGATGCTAACGTACTTGCCACACAAAGCAAGAAGAGCTGAGTTTGAGCCCCAGTGCTTCCATAAAAAGCTATACACAGAGGCATTCACTCAGTACCTCAGTGAGGGGTGGGGTGAGAGGGAGGTCAGACAGAAAGATCCTGAGGGTCACTGGCAGTGGGTCAGTGTGCCCATCACAAAGTCTGACTCTGAACCATGAACCTGTGCCCAAGAACACTGAGTTGGGCCTGGAACCCCTGGATCTACTACAATAGGGCTTGGAACCTATGTCTGCGAGAGTCAACCTTTAGCCTGTAGCTACATGGGCCTCAGTTGGTGGTGGGTAGGTCTTTATCCTGAGTGTTGTGTGGCCACATAGGTGCTAAAACAGACTTAGTGCCTAAGTCCACTAGACCTATATCTGCAAATGCTGGTCTCATGCTAGAACAAGTCACCTGTCTGGAGAGACCATGTCCATTCAGACTGGCTTGGTAATTGGGTTTAGAGATATCAATTTGGCTTTTGCATAGCCTGAGGTCTGGGCTGTGCAGGTCAACTTGTCTCTAAATTAGCCTGAAACCTGGGCTATCCTGGTGTTGGCCAGACCTGGAGTGTGTGTCCACAGCAACAGCCTGGAGACTTAGTTTAAAGGTCTCAATATGATGATTAGGACTGAGGATTCCCACCTTATACTGAGAAGACATGTATGAAGCCAGGGATCACAGGAGCCAAGCCCTTATTTGGGGCTGCTGGACTAGTAAGGCCCTTAGGAGAATCTGGGACAGTCCACAAAGGCTGCCCTATATGTGGTGTAGGCTCAAAGCCCTAGGCCACTGAGGCCACCAGCACTGGGGCTGGTGGTGAAACTGATAGTTTTGAGTCTATTAGGTTAGCACTGGATTATAACCTGACTTGACACCAAGGGAGGCATGGAGGCTCAACCCTTGGGTACCAGCTTGAAATCTGATACTCTGATAGCCGTGCCAGCTTAAGTTTTCCTGGGCCAAGGATACATTAATCTTTCCAAAGAAACTGTGTGATCCTTGGCAAATACAAGACAAGATTGACCCGATATCAAACCAGACAAAAATATCACAAGGAAAGATCCCAGGTTCGTGGTAGTTACTGTGAACTATGCGATGCTAGACCAAGTGTTTGCGTCACTCGACCCTAAGAATCATAACCAAAACCAGCGGCAAAGAAGTCACAAAGAATATGTGATCGGGACGAATGGCTAGGGCCTCCTCGCTGCAGCAGGTTTAACCCCAATGCCTGCGCAGATCAGTGGATGGCCACAAGAAACTTTTAGAAATAGGAGATGGTTTTAGAGTCCTGCCCCATTCCCATTCAGAGAGGCAGTACACCAAGATTTAGAAGCGCCTCTCCCCACTATTTTTTTTCACTTATATGCAGTTATGTTACCAGAGTCAGGATGTGTTCATGTCCACTAGTATAAGACCTTCCTTCATTATCCTCCACCAACCCAACGCCCTGAACTCTTCACCTCTCCATGTCAAAAATCTCTGAGAACTCGGTCAGAACCTCAGATGACTCAGCAGCTAAAGGTGTTTGCCACCAACTTCATTTCTGGAACCCACACAGTGGAAGTAGAGAACCTTGCAAACAAGTTATCCCCTGACCTCTATACAGTGGGTTATGGTGTGTGTACACACACAGAGACACACACACCTAAGTAAAGGCAAGAAAAAGTCTGAAATCTTCCTTCACGTTAAGGCCTAGCAGAAGATCACAGTCTAAAAATGTTTCAATAAGGTGTGTGCATTTTACCAGATTCTAACTTAAAGCTCAACACTAAACTCAACTGATCATTTGTGACCTCCGGGCAGTTTTCTAGAGAATGAGTTAGGGATGAAGAGAGTCTGAGGGCAGACGGCCTCCAGATTTTCCTGGCCTGGAAAAGCAGGATGTTTGGGGATGACGAGATGGCTCAGCAGATCTGATGACCCGCATTTGATCCCTGCAATCCCCATGGTAGAGGGGAAAAGCCCTCACTCCTGGAAGCGGTCCACTGACCTCCACGCGCACACACACACACACACACACACACACACACACACACACACACACGGCATGCACACTGACTTCCCCCACCCCACAACAGATAAACATAATAAAACAATTGCAAGTCGTATATTTACCGAGACTATTTTAACTCTGGTGCCAAATTCGAGGCTCCTGGAAACACAGAGAAGTAAACACTCTGGATTCCTGTTTGCATCAGATTCCAAAGCTTGTTCAGGATGTGCACAAGAGAAGTCCTGTTAACAAAGCACACAGGAGACACCTCAGTATCCAGGGCCTGCATTCCTGGAAAATTAAAATTGCTTTTCCTCTTAAATACACAATACACTGTTTCTATATACTATATATTGGTGCACACTGTATATTGCATAAGTATACAGCTATAGGATACACTTAAAATCTCAGCTAGGAAAGACTCAGAAACATAGGCAAACTTTGAACTCCTGTTAATTCTAATGACAAGGGATTTTAAAGAGACCTTTGTAATCCCTTGATGATTTAGAAGACTTCTTGTATCTGATAAAAAGCCACTTTAAGTCACTAGCATTTGGTCCTATAATCACCAGGGAATGTGAAGCAAGGCCTCCAAAAGCCCCATTTCCCTCATTTGCCTTGAGATTAAGAGCATCCGAGAGGCAGGTATTGTGTTTGCGCTGGGACCATGCAGTCAGCTCATTCCTGTCAGCACCATCTGGACTGTCTTCACTAATTCCATTTTAAGACTAGGAAGGTGAGGCCTGTTGATTGCTGGCAGGTCTCTTATCACATGGCCAGATCTCTAACCACTCACGTGAGTCTTCTTCCTAGGGAGGCTACATAGAGCACAGAAAGGAAAGGAAAAGAGAAAGAAAGAAAGAAAGAAAGAAAGAAAGAAAGAAAGAAAGAAAGAAAGAAAGAAAGGAAGGAAAGAAGGAAGGAAGGAAGGAAGGAAGGAAGGAAGGAAGGAAGAAGACCCAGGTGGTGGAGGGATGGAGTTTAGGGAAATAAATCTGGTGAAGCATCCATTAGTGTGAGCTTTACTTATTTACTTATTTAGTGGGTTAAAACTGCGACAGCTGAAAGCGAAATGAACGGTGGAAAGAACTATCTATTAATGTGCTGGGGTTGTAAAAGCTGAGCAAAGTGCTCACATGAAGGCAAGAATGCAGAGAGAAACTGACCAAAGAGCTTTCCATGGAGGAATGCTCCCCAGACCGGACTGAGAGACTGCTCATCTTAGTTTATTGCACAATAAAAAGGAAAAATGGGGCGTTTTCAACCCCTCCTCCGCCAAATGGACAGGGCCAAACCAGTCTGTGGCATGCACTGTGAACTCATTCAGAGAGGAATCGACATATTTTAGAGCGGAATTGTCTAAAAATAACTTGTTTCATCAGTTCTGGGACATTTTTTTTTCAGTCTTTTGCCAAGAATCCAATTAATGTGTGTGGCTTTTTCTTCCAGGAAGTTTTATGGGGCCTTGATATCTTTTACTTTTTTACAAAGAAAATCCACACAGCCAAGTGTGTCTGAAAAACAATCGCAGGGATCTACAATGTCAACGCAGCTACTAATTCCATAGATCTAGGATGCTCATGAGGACCAATTATTTCATTTAAACTGCTCTTCTAGCCACCCCACCCTTTCCTCTCCTCCTCTCCCCTCCCCTCTCCTCCTTTCCCCTCTTCTCCTCTTCTCCCTTCTCTCTTCTCTCCTCTCCCTTCTCATTCTTGTCTCCAATTCTCCCCTCTCCTTCCCTCCCCTCCTCTCTCCTCTCCTCCCCTTCCCTCTCCTCCTTTTCCTTCTTCTCCTCTCCTCTCCTCTGTTCTCCTCTCCCCTCTCATTCTCATCTCCATTTCTCTCCTCTCCTTTCCTCCCCTCCTATTCCCTCCCTTCACCTCCTTTTTTATGCCTTCCCCTTCACCTTTCCTCCCCAGCTCCTGCCAAAGCTCACTTCTGCAGAGTGCTGGTGTTTCACTATATCTGGGATGACGGCAGCAAAGGGGCACATAAGGAGACTAGGAGACTGGCCCCAGCCTGGACTTCATCCTTGCTCTGAGTGTCTGCAGATAGCTACTAGGAAATAATTGAATATGAGAAGTAGCCTTTCCAGGGCACCAATGCTTTACTAATACCGCTACTGTGATGATAAAATCCTCTGAAACACATCAACTAGATGCCGTGGTATTTGAAAACAGAAGATTTTGGAGACTCTACTACTGTTTTCTAAGTGGGCCAGCCTGGTTGGCTGTAATCTAACGATAAATGAAAATAAACATTATTCTATATTATAAACCAACATTTCAGGGATCATTTCTGATGGCTCATTTAGGAAAGTATCATTAATCTAACAAAACCCTGAACACTGTTATCTATGGATCCTAATATCATGATAGGCCAGAGAAGTCATTGGCTCCTACATTAAAGAGAGATCAATATGTAGAAGGTGCAGCGAGGTCTTACATGGGGGTTCCTTTCCCTTAGACAGAACCATGGTGCCATTGACCAAACATGCCATTGTTTCTCAGCTGACATTCCTCCTGTGGTGTGTGGTACCTTCTGCTGGAAAGGTTTAGTTAACCATCATGAACATCTTCTCGAGGGACACCTTACCCATCTGGGCAGCTAGCTGCTTCTTCCTCTCGGCTGTAGTAGAATTTTGGATATTATTTTGCTTTAACCCCTTGATCTTAAAGCAAAACAGCAAAGCAGAAAATCACAAGAAACCTCCGCAGCTTCATTGTTCCCCTAGTCGTGCTGCTTCCTCCATCTGTGGGTACATTTCTAAGAAGAGCCTTTTGCACATTCGGGCTTTGTTTCCCTGCCTCTGTCTCGTTTGCTCATTCCAACTGGCTTCTGTCTTTCCTACTCATTGAACTTCTTTGTAACTGTAGTTGTGTCTTCCACAGTGCCCACCCACTGGTTGATTTCCAATTCTCATTGTACTTTTCCTCTCTTGAACAGCCTACGCCTTGACCATCACCTGGCAGTTGAGTGTGACGTCATACACATGTGATTCCATTCTTGGGAGGGTAACAGGGATGGCTGTGAATTTGAAGCTATGTAATAGCTACTGTCAGGTCCAAGACAGCCTGGGTTACATAGGAAACCCCTGTGTCAAAAAGAGCAAAATGGGGCTAGGAATAAAGCTCAGTGGTAGAGTGCCTACCTAGGACACGTAACTTACTAAGTTTCAATTCACAGCATGTACATACAGAGAGAGAGACAGACAGACAGACAGAGAAAGACATAGAGAGAGAGAGAGAAAAAAAAGACGGAGAGACACAGAGAGACACAGAGAGACAGAAAGACAGAAACAGAAAGTGGAGTCTAGGAATCATTCATCTCCAGGATATCCTCTAACCAAGATTCTTTTCCTCCAGTGGCCTGGGGAATTTTTCTCAGTCTCCTTTCTTCCACACAGCTTCCTTAGATTCTAGACCTTCACTGCTTCTCTGGTGCCTTTTGGTGATCTGGTCTGCTCCTTGCTGGAGTTCTTTATCTGCATCGGCAGTACCATGAGGACCTGCACATTGTCTCCCCCTTCTCTTTTCTCTCCCTCTCTGTCTTTCTCCATGGGTTCTAGACTATAATTCAGAATGTTTACCTTTATTATTAGCACTGTCATACATATGCTAAAATCCCACTAGAAGACCCGGAAAAAGACAGAGACAAAGAAACCTACTGTTCATTTACCTAAACCAGGACAGAAGAAAGGAATCCCGGTGACCTCAGAACTTGTTCTTTCAGCTTCTTCTCTCTCTCTATTATCTCCAAGCAAAAAGTAATCCCCACAAAGGGTTTGTCCTCATCAGCAGCTCTGAACTTATGGTTTATAGAATGTCTTCCTTTTCTCTCCACTCAAGTCACTGGGCATGTGCAGTAAGCACTTGTATCCACCGAGCCATCCTGCTGACCTCATTATAGATCTTTACTGCCCCAATATGAGTATTGTAAGGAGGCCCTTAGTTTATTCCCGGCTGCCTGGCAGCTCAGACCCGAAACAATCGCCCAGAAACTATATTGTTTAAATCATTGCTTGGCCCATTAGCTCTAGCTTCTTATTGGCTAACTCATATCTTAATTTAACCAATTTCTGGCAATCTGTGTATTGCCACAAGAGTGTGGTTTACTGGGTAAAGTTCTGGCGTCTGTGTACTGCAGGGCTACACGGCTTCTCTTTGACTCCACCTCCTTTCTCCCAGCATTCAGTTTAGTGTTCCCTGCCTACCTCTATTCCCTGCACAGGCCCAAGACAGTTTCTTTTAACCAATGGTATTCACAGCATACAGAGGGGAATCCCACATCAATATGAGTTTATTCTTTTGTTCAGAAATTGTAAGCTTGTTTGATGAGGTGCATAGTTTCAGGACAGAAATGGTTCTTGTTCTGAAGAAATCATAGCATTTTGACTATTCAGACATTACTTACTTTTTTCTTTCTGAGGTACAATAGAGAGGGGAAATCAAGGGGAGATGAAAAGGGGGCTCTTGCCCTTGAATCTAGTTTGCCTACACTGATGTCAGGGAGTCCAGAGACATAAACCCAGCCAAGAGCCGAAACTGCCGACAAAGAGGTGTGTTTCCTTTGAGGCATCTCAGACAAAGGTGTCAAAAGCAACAAATGACTTGTTCTCACGCAGGGCCAGAATGTCTGCGACCTTAGCTGTTGCCATGTCAGCCCTCCTGTCTCATTCCGAAATCTAAACAGTACACCTCATAAAAACTGCCTTTCAATTTTATTTTCAAAAGAAAATTCCTAGATAAGAAAAATAAGTAAATTAACTCGTGTGCTTTTGTTTAATTTTCAGATTTTACTTAATTTTAAGCTTTGTAAATTATATTATATGAGGAATGCAATGTAGAAAACCACAGGATTGTATATATATATAAGCGCTGCAGAGACACTCAAACACAATTCTCTGGAGAAGGCCATCCTCATATCTAAGGCTTGTGGGACTGTGTCCTCACAGTTTTTACAGGACTTGATGAACTCACCAAATTTGTTCACTCTATCTCATCCAAATATATGAGTTTTTATTTCACACACTGGGGAGGGTACCTATGTGCACACACATGCAGGTGGACGAGGCCAGAAGAGGGTCTTAGATCTCCTGGAGCAGGGGGTGCAGGCTGCTGGGAACCACCGGATATAAGTGCTGGGGGCTGAACTCTGATATTCTGCAATAGTGGCAAGCCTTAGAAGCCATCTCTTTAGCCCTGTGGAATTCTTTTCTGTGGCATCTTCAAGAATGTGGCCTTACCTAAATGGGGGTTCTTAGGGGAAACGAGAACTCTTCAGACTGCTAGTGGCTGCACTGGACTCTGTCCTTCCCTTCCCCTCATTTCTGTATCTCCTGCAGTTGTTAGCTGCCTGGTAAACATTTGCTGCATCAACAATGGGAATGAATTCATAGCATTCAGAACCTGGTCGTCAGTTATTTCCCTGGGGTGTGTTACAAGCAGTCACACGATAGGAATCACTTATTGCTCGCGCAAATGACTCAGCGGAAGGTGTGCTCACTATCCATGCCCATCTATAAAATCTGAGGGTCCCATAGAAATCTAGAGAGAATGCAGAGCCCTTGAGAACACCTATGTGGGCGATGCCAAGCAAAACTGAGTATACAGTTGGTATCGTAAGTGATGACTTCTCTCTTTTCCACGTTGGACAGCTCTCTGTGATGTAAGCTTTGAAGCGTCCAGTTCTCCTGGCCACCTTGCAGGGTCCCCAGAAAGTTGGCTGGCGTTGAAGGTGTCAGGAAGCAACCCGACAGCCCCTCCGTGGTAAAGAGGCAGACCAGAAAATGTTCCTTTAAGAAAACCTCTAAGATACACAGCTTACATTAGAAGCAAATCGAGTAGAAATAACACATATTAAAAAAAAGCCCCTTTTTTCCCTTCAGTTTAAGAGTCCTCTGTCCAAGACTGGGGGCGGGCGTGCAGTTTGCTGTGTCTGAGCAAGTGTGTAAAGAAAACTGAGTGCATTGCTTCAAGCAGCCTCCTTCCCCTTTCTCCTTCCCCATTCTACTCCCTCAGGCCCTCTGCCCCCACACACTGGGGCCAGAATGTCCACTGTTTCCCAGCCAAAGTCTTCTCTCAAGAAGGATCTGAAACTTATTTACATTCAAATACAAATGAGGATTGCAGCTGAGAGCGCTGCCTCCACATGGGCTTTGCCTTCAATGTTGCAGCAATATTTCCAGCCAGCTTCAGCGAAGAGCAAGAGGCCATCTGTAGGAAGATCACACCTGGCTAGCTGGCGTTTTAAAGATGGATCCATGCTGGGAGAATCCTGAAGCCCCATGTGGACGTGTGGATGTAGATAAATCACTGGGATGTAAATAAGAGTCAACAACGGTTAGATTGGAACTCAGGCTGTCCAGGCACGATGTCTTAATTTCTTTTGGAAGGAGCTATAGGCCTGCTTGGTGGTCCTCACATCATCTGAATTTAAAAATCACACAAAGTATGTCTATGATGGCAACCAAAAATCCTGAGATGACTCTGTTAGAAACTGATTTTTATATGAAGCATTTAAACCAATGGGATCAATTATGGAGAATAGTAAATGAGAAAATTAAAGAGAGCCTTCTGGCAGCTCATGCCTCAGTATAAGAGAATTGGGTCCTATTTGAATCAAGTCTCACTTCCTTATAGCCTCCTTTTGAAGGGGTGAGTCTGACTTCCCTACTGTGTACTCTCTCAGCTATCAATCATAACCATTGCAAAAGAGAGTCTCTTTTCTCTGTGGGCCATTTTGTGCATTGCTGACAGCTTCACCGTCCAATAGAATCGTGCTGAGCATGCCTGTGGAATTTACACTCTCACCAGGTCTCCACAAAAGCATCGGTTACCTTTGTAAAAGGATGTATAGCTTCTCTGCAGAAGTTTCCTCCCTGCAAGCTGGCATTCATACACCCCAGGCTGCTACATAGGCTGCTGAGGGAGAAAAGCCAACAGATTTCCCAACTGTGGCCCCTGCATGCTATAAAATTGATTTTTCCAAGCAAAGTTTTATCTACTAGTGTAATAGTGGCATGGTTGCTTAGGGGGTAACCAATCACTTCCTGGCTGGCTTTGAGGCCTGTTTTGTGGGAAGGAATGCATGCCTGGTACTGTAAACCTGGCTGGGGAGGTCATAGCTGGTAGGAGATAACATACCACCAAATGCTGTGCTAGATGGACAGGTAGCCAAACTGCCTCCTAAATATTTATGTTTATGACCAAGACCAGGGCTGCCCTCAGCCTGAAAGCTGCCTTTTACTGAGGGAGATAGTTATGGCAGAGACTTAACAACTGGTCAAGGTACTGAGAAGAAGTGACTGGTGAGTGCTCAGCCCTGAGCAGGAAATCTGTATCACTCCTTCCAAGGCTCAAGGAGCTTCTCAGAAGAGGATGTGGAAGGATGTGAGCCAGCAGACAGAGAACAGCATGAAAGCCTTTCCTGTCTACATGGTGTGGCCACAGCCTTCACAAGCACAAGCAACTATGGCTACCTGCGTGAGATCCACAAAAATAAAAACAAACCAACAAAGACACATTTGTTTCCTCCCATCTCTGGCTCTGGTGAGCACCGGGTTTTCTTGCCCACTGCTCACCGCTGGGTCCAGATAGCCGCTGACACAGCATTAGCTTTCAGCCATTGCTCTGCACAAAACCAATCATTCCTTTGCTAACATTCTTTCCAGGTTTTACATCATACTTAAAACCGAGTACACATTTCTTGCTTCCCGAGTGCCCTAATGCACTAAACTATACCCACACAGTGTCGTTATTATAACAATTAGTATACGCTGTTAAAATCACCTGCATGGGCCTGCCCTCCACCCTCTCTTCCAGAACACCAAGTGAGTGTGTGGATCAAGCTTAATTGATATCAGGTGGAAGGGTTTCTTGTTTTGTTTTAAATATAGACTATAAAGCCTGGCACCAGCCCTACTGAGACACAAGAATCTGGGCTGAGTTGAATGCTCACCGGACCATGTATGCACCTCCTAGTTGCTAGTAGAATTGCATTGGGCCCAAGATGTATCGGATGAACTAGTCAGCATTGCCCGAGATCTTCCTTGGGCAGCTGAAGTTAATGGTGTTCAAATTCTAGCTAGTACTGTGATCCCTCCAAGAATGGTCATCTTCATTTTCCATGAGCAACACTAGATTGGCGTCTGATTGGCTTACGGAGGCAAACTCTGAAAATGTTCAGCCTAAGCGGAAGACATGCATTGTAACATCCTGCCTAACCTGGCCAGCCAACAGTAGTGAGGCTCTGACTATGGAAGGCCAGTCCAAATGTGCTGGGGAAACAGTCATGCCAGAATTTGACCACTAATTAGTTGTAGGGAAAACCAGGGACAACCCCTTGAGACCTACTTCAGAAATGGGGTTTGGGTGATCTCAGTTTCAGGAATAGACTGAGGCTGGTTCTCAGGAGAGATTTTGGGGCTCCGAAACACACTGCAGACCTGGTATCCATTGAATGTTTATTGAGGCAGACTCCCCCACCCCCACACCATTGTTTCCTTCACCCATTATATACACATACTACCGTACCCAAAGAAGCCTGTTCCCACAACCTGATCTTCAATCTTAGCTGATAACTGGGCTTCCTGTCTCACAGAAAAAGCAGAAGCACTCTGAAGACAATATGGATATGCATGAACCTAAACTTCCATTCCCACGCCTGAAGGCTGCCCTTCTCTTGATGAGAAGCCAACCTCTAGGCTAGTTCCCTGTATCCGGCTCCCTTTTACAGGCTCAGGAAACCTATTCGAACTATCCTGTCTGCTCCTGCATTATTAAGCTGTCTGTGTCTGGGGCTGGAGACGTAGCTGTCAGAGAAGGGTGTGAGCTTTCTGTTCCGTTGCTTCTCTTATCATCAGGAATATTAGATCTCTTAGCTAAGAGAAAGCAACCTCTTTGCTGGTGCAGTCTCCTTTGTCTATGGCCTTATTCTTCTGTCCCCATTGACAGCAAAGCTTGCTCGCCTGCTTCTTGGTTGATTTATGCCGTGCAGGAGATTGAACTTAGAGCCTTGTGTGGTTGTAGCCCTGAATTTTATTCTTTTGAAACAGCATCTTCCTCTGTTGCTCAGGCTAGCCTCCAACTCACAGCACTCTGTATCTGCCTCAGCTTCTCTCGTACTTGGATTAGAGGCATAAGCTACCATGCCAAGATGCAAATCTTCTTCGAAATTTTTAAAAAAGTTTTGTTAAAATATAATTATGTCATCTCCTCCTTTCCCTCTCAAGTTTATGGCCTCTTTTCCTGTTGCCTGTGTGTGTGTGTGCATCTGCCTGTCTATCTGTTTGTATGGATAAATGTATAAACACAGCATGTTGAGCCTCTTTAATGTTGCTTATCCGTCCATGATGTCAGAGCTGACCCCTTGGTGCTGGATAACCCATTGCGGAGCTCACCCACAGAGAAGACGTAGTCTCCCTCTCTCAGCAGTCATTAGTTCCTGTAGTTCTTTGTCTTGGAGTAGAGCTCTGGGAGACTTCCCCCTCCCATGTTACCTCAGGTCTATTGGTGGTGCCATTGTTCGGGTCTCATTCTGGCAGCCGGGTGTTGAGGTATCTTGGGTGTAGCTTCTCTGCCCAGGAGACACAGTCTCACTGCTGACTTCCTGGTCCTCTGGCTATTGAAATGGCTCCATCCCTCTTCCTTGATGATCCTTGAGCCTGAGGTGCAGGAGCTGCTTTGCGGATGTGTCCTTTGGGGCCCATCCTCAGTATTCATGTTGGGCTCCCCTCATGCAGACATCTTAGAGTTGTCCCACCCGATTCTTAGACGTCTTTTGCCTGTGTTCCACACCCCTGGGACCTTACCCAGAACTTCTGCCTCTGATGTCATTTGTTAATTCTCATACTTCTACCTCCAGCCACGACTTCTTCCCTAAAACTCTACGTTCATCTGTTTATGGCTCCTCTTCGGGGTCTAATCTAACCAGATGGAGTCTATAGTCCCATCCCCAGCAGCTCCTCTTTGGTCATCCCCTCTCTAAAAATGACAACTCCATCTTTGATTCTCTGGAGCCAATATCTCTCCTCTTCATCTTGCGTTCTTTCCTTCACTTCCTATACCTAACAGGTCCTAGGGTTCACATGTTCAACTGCAGGTTTCATCCTTTCAAGTCGCAGTGTCTCACTGCTGCCACCCTGGCTCCAGCATTCATCGCCTCTGGCTCTGACTGTCCTGGTGGCCTCTAGAGCAGTCGTCCTCAACCTATGGGTCTCGACCCCCTTGGGACTTTAACAACCTTTACACAGAGTTCACATGACAGATGTCCTGCATAGCCGATATTTACAATTCCTAACAGCAGCAAATTTACAGTTATGAAGTACAATGAAATAATTTTAGGGTTAGATCATTACATTTATCAATGGGTCACAGCATTAGGAAGGCTGAGAGCCACTGCTCCGGAGTATAAGTTGGATCCTCTGCTTAAAATATGCAATGGCTCCACATTGCACTCATGTCCGAAACACTAACGCTGCTCAGCCTCCCCAGTTCCCCCCACATCCTTGCTGCCTTTCTGGTCTTGTTTCCTTCCTTTTCCTTCTTGTTTCCTTCATACCGGTGATCTGAAGATTCCTTGACGATGCCAGCAGCAGTTCCACGGCCTTCTTTTGTCTAGATTTCCTTGCTTCTTTTGTCTCTGCTCCTGCTCATGTTGGTTCATGGCTTGCCTAAGTGCTGTATTGTTTGAGAGTCCTTACCCGAGTCTCCATAATGAGCACATGTTTTCTTGATTCATGCCCACCCTGACCTACAATTGCTCTGTTTAACAGAAGAAATGTTCTTGCTGATTTTTCAATGCCAGTCTTGTCACCTTGATGTAAATTTCACACAGGAGAAATGTCTAAAGGACTCTGGTGTTGACATTGGTTACATCACTAATGTACATGGGGGAAATGTCTAAAGAAACATATACTCTGGTGTTAACATTGGTTACACCTTTATTGGGAAACCAGGGCTTTGTAGTTTCATCACTGAGGGTATGTTACCTAAGAGAGAAATAAATAATGAAAATATTCAAGGATATTACATGAACTTTGGAGGACAGATGACTTTAACCTCTTAATGTCAAATCCTTTGGTTGTATAACCAGAAATAGGTGTGCTGACTCCATATGGCCTTTAAAAATAATTTGCTTTTTTGCTAATAAAGTCTTGTAAGTATCCTTTGTGTCATGCTGCGGTGTCTCAGATAACCTGAGTTTTGTGATGTTTCTTGACCTGGTGCATTTTACAACATGTCTCAAGACGATGCTAGAGACCAACGTTAAAGGGATACTTCAAAGGGCGTTTTAGAGATGCTTGGCCAAACAAGCCTTGTCCATCCTCACAACTGTTCACCAGCCTAATCTGCAGCCTGAAACAGCTCTCTCAAGCCTGTTCACAGTCCACCCAGAGGCAGCAGGGAAAGACTGTTAACCAGAACAGAATTCTCCTCATTGTTCCTAAGCACAGTCAAGGGAGCTGGAGAGCTCATTAGAAGACCCTTGTGAGCCACTTCAGAACACGGCTTTGCTGAGCTAAAAGCAGAACATGAGCACAAATATGAGTTTCCCACTTGAGCAAGAATGTCTGAGTCCTTATCACAGCCAACCATCTTCCGGACTCTAAATGACCCTAAAGGCAGCTTGGCATTTGGACGGGACAATGGGTACTTTGCATGACTCAGTGAGAGAATAATGCAAAGCTGTTTCCTATTAAGTCACTTTGATCTGTGCTGAGCCAAATACCTGGATCTGTCACCCGATAAGCTATACCCCAGAGAGAAGGAGAAAGGAGGGCAGATTTTTAGGAGTAGAGATCTTAGTATCTTCAATTATGTTTGTATTTTTCGAATATTCACCAGACACTGCAGGTGTGTTCTCTAACATCGGGATCACCCAAGAGCATTCTGCCCTCCCTCTCCCCCGACAAATAGACGCAGCATTTCCACAGTTCAGCCAGGAATCATCCTAGATGAATTTGAGGAGGGGCTTCCAAAGACTACATTGTAAAATGTTTAGTTCAGTCAACAAGATGAGTAAGTAACAGTTTCTTGGCCTTAGGAGCCTTGAAACCCAGAACAGGAAGGCACCATGGTGCGACTCTGTGATAACTGAAGTGACAGTGATGGAGAAAATGACAGATCTTCAGGGCAGGTGATGCCGAAGCCACGGCCATAATGCCAGAAAGAGAAGGAGGAGGGGCTTTCTAGGCCACGCTGCCGTCATGAGAAGTCACAGGCTGTGCAGAGGACAGTGTGTTCCATGTGATGTGAAGGCAAAGGGGACCGGTGACTTGAACAAGGCTGGAGAAATCTAAGACAGTGCAGGTCTCGGGTCCCTGGGTCATTTCAACGTCATTTTGTAGGTAGCAAGGACTTGGTAAAAAGTCTTTAAGGAGGGTGTGGCAGGAGATCTCTGGGAATATCAAATGCTGTGGAGATGCTCCTTCAGCTAATGTCTCCCGAGAGTCTGTGGTCTTCGTCACTTCAAGCTGCAGTGATTGCTTAGACTGGATAGATGGCTTGTGAAGAAGGGGAAACCCGTGATCATGGTGCTGGCTGGTCAGGACAGAGCCCTGGTCCTCACATGATGCATTCCAGCACTGTGGCCACCAGTCGTAAGGGGCAAACAAGCCCTCTTGGAACCCTTTTATGTGGGGACAATAGCACTCATAGGGGTGGCACCTTCTTGTCCTGAGAACCTCTCACGACAATTACTTATTAGCGTAATCACAATAGAGGGTTCCTCTCAGCAAGCGAATCTTAGAGGAGCACAAACCTTCAAGCCATTGTACCTGTCACATGACCTTGTCAGCACTGACCTTAGAAGAAGGCTGTCATAGCCGAGAAGTGTTCCAGTAGTCCAAGCAATGCGACTGAACCAAGTAGTGGCAGAAGTGTGTGCAGAGAAACCTGAATTGATCAATACGATTTGAGGCTTAATTATTTTTGACAAAGTAACTGGAAATAACTGTTATTTACTATTTTGACCATGTATGGACTTAGGTGGTGAGGCTTGTGTTGCCAATGCCTTGACTTTAGCTGCTCAGCTACCCGGAAGCTTTGTTTTGCAGCTGACATTAACTGTATGGCAATGGTCTGAATGGAGAGCACATGCAGAGAGGTTTTTCCTGATCTAGATGAGAGGGGCACCCCTACCAAGAGCAGCGGAGAGATGCATATCAGGTCTAATCATGAAACAAAGGCAACGGGAAGAGGGCGAGGTTTTACTGAGTCATGGAAGAGAGGACCAAGGCTGGTAGGAATCCACAAAAGAAAGAGGGTATGAGAGGAAAGCGGTGGTGGTCTTTCCTTTTGGTTCCAGTACTGGGGACTGAACTGGAGGTCTCATGAGTGGTAGGCAAGTCCTCCACCACTGATACATGCTCCAGCCCAGCCTTTTAAAATACAGTATAAATGTAAAACCTCTCTAGTGTCTATGGCTCCATCATCTGGATTACGAAGGATGAAGTTAGGGCGAACACCAGCGAAGAGTCAGGGAGGAGAGGCAGGGATCCAGATGAAAGGGATACAGGAAGGAGAAGGGGAATGAAGGTAGGATGCAGAGGTGCAGACAGCAGCTGGATGTGAAAGGAGGAAGACAAAGCCAGCAGGGTGTGTACAACAGAGGGATGCATACAAAGAGAATGCAGACAAAGACCTTTGTTTTTATGACGAAAAGGTGACGGGGAGAAGGAAGAATAGGTTGGATCCCTTTGAAATTGCTATTATCTTATAGTAAATTGTTCTATGCAAATTAAACAAAATAAACAGACACTACTAGGGTTATTAGTTTAAAATACCTTAATTTAAAAGTAATCGCCTCTCATGAGGTGGTTGTGGGGGGTCGGAGGGTTGAATGTGTCCAGTTAAAAGGAGGGAAAGAGGGCATGTATGAACACAGCACCTTTCAGACCTCTCCTGGAATTGGGGTTGCAATCAGAGACAGCAAGTATATGAGGCAGAGAGGCTTGGCTTGTTCAGTTGCATAGTCAAGCAGGCAAAAAGGGAAAAATCAAACAAATGGCTTTATCAGAAGACTGTGATCTTCGGTACTGGGTCTGGGAATCTTTGGAGCTGACACAGATGAATGTCAATCTTTATTTCTGAATAGGCAGAAAACAAATGAGCAGAAGGCAAGGAAGCAGAGGAGCGCAACCTCTCCAACCATCAAAAGCAGTTGGGCAGCTTTGTCCTCTCCCAGTATCAAGAATAAGTGGGCTTCAGGTGACTACTTGTGAAACCAGAATGGCCCAGCCGTTGGTTCCCTTCCCTGAGAAACAGGGTGCGACGGTTTCATTTCATGCTCTGTTTGCATAGCACGTTCAAGGGCAAGCCAGCACATGTGCACAGCTGTAGATTCACAACGCTGCGTATGTTTCTATAAATACTCGAGGAGAGTCCCGGTCCGACGCATCTGAAACAGAGAGCAAGGGTTTGCTGTGGGCAAAACACAGCAGAGAACTGAAATTAGGCCCAATGGTCAGTAGAACTGAAGTTTGGCTTACTAGATTAGCTCGTTACAAGAAAACTTTATTACGTGTGGAGCATAAAATTTGACTTAAGAATCATAGGAACCTTATCGCTAGCACGATTTTGGCAATTATTTACTTATTTTGGAAGTTAATATCCAGTAAAGAGGTGATTTTAAAAAAAAAATCTAAAGTGTAGGTAAGTTTCAAATGCTGGAGAAGACTTTTCTACCAATAGTTCACGTTCCAATCCCATACTAAATATTCATACATGTCAATATATTCATTTTGCATATATTATACAAAGTACACATATAATCTAGTAAAGGCTAATTTAAGAATGAAAATTTTCACATAATCTCTTGTTTTCATGCTAGTGCAGCAGTTTTCGTTGGTGGTGATAGTTTTTTGAGACAGGGTTTCTCTGTATAATAGTGCTGGCTGTTCTGGAACTCACTTTGTAGTCCAGGCTGGCCTTGAACTCACAAAGATCTACTGCCTCTCCCTCCTGTGTGCTGAGGTAAAAGGTATGCACCACTACCACATGGCTAATGTTGTTTTTTTATAAAAGAAGCAAAAACATTCAGGGAGACATTGAAGCAGAGTATAAGTTATAAAGAGATTCGTGTTTGCTGGACGCCTGAACACGAAGAGATATGTTTTCAGTGAATCGGAATCTTGTAGAGCGCCCACCAACTGTCTCTTATAAAGAACTCAGTCTTCCTTCTGCTGTCCTGTGGTCATGCTTCCTCACACAGTTGCCTCAAAGCCAGGACAGTTTCATCTTTGCAAATGTCTCTTACCTCCCAATAACCATTCATGAAAACGGTGGCCACTGATGCCATTCTCAAGTAGTGATGTTTCATTCTATAATTGGAAGGAGTAAAGAAGCTGGGTGTTGGTGCATGCCTTTCATCCCAGCACTCAGAAGGCAGCGGCAGGCAGATCTCCTTGAGTTCGAGGCCAGCCTGGTCTATAGAGCGAGTTCCAGGACAGCCAAGGCTATACAAAGAAACCCTGCATTGGAAAAAATGGGCAGAATGAGAAGCAAAGCTCTCTTCTGGTTCATCGTATTTATAAAGAGTAGAAGTTTATTTTCCCAGTGGATTGAGAGGTTGCAAGTGTGGATGGCAGCTCCGCTTGGTTTATGCTCAAGGCTCTCCTGTGCATTGGTTTATGCTCCTGTGCATTGGTTTATGCTCCTGTGCATTGGTTTATGCTCCTGTGCATTGGTTTATGCTCCTGTGCATTGGTTTATGCTCCTGTGCATTGGTTTATGCTCCTGTGCATTGGTTTATGCTCCTGTGCATTGGTTTATGCTCCTGTGCATTCGACAAACTGGAGGTTATTGCTGTGAGAGGCAGAACGCAGTGCTAGCCTGAGCTGCTCTTCCTGTTTTAACGAAGTCACTAACACCACCATGGGGGCCCCATCCTTGAGACCTCATCTAATCTCAACTATCTCCAAATGGCCAACACTCTATGAGCTGAGGACTAAGTTTCTAACGTTCAGATTTGCAGCACCCAAGGGAAAGAGTTCTCTCACTAAACTATGTCTCCTCTGAGGTGGGGTCAGTGTCTTGTGGACTGGGGAATCACAAAGGCTTAGGGAAACTCCAGGGACCCTGCAGGTATTTATCGGTATTGAAAAAGCGAAAAAACTAGATCTTGAATTCAGCTTTCCCCAACTAAAAAGGAACACCACAACACCGATTCCCGTGCCTAAGCAGGAAGGAGGCAAGAAATGACAGAGAACTTCGTTCTTAGCAAACTTGCCAAGCCAACTCTTGAGCACACTTATTTGAATTCTTTAGTCAGGAGCTAATTCCCAGCAGCTGGTCACGCTTTTAGTCGTGGAAGGAAACGAGTCAAACAAACGGACTCATGCGCACATTCACAAGTCCATTACACAAGTACGTGCACAAACACACACGGACACCTTGGCCAGCCCTTTCACCCTAAGCGCTCCTCACTTTACCCTTCCCCTCCATTCCGTGCAACATTTGCGCCTTAGACCAAAGACCCATGCCAAATTCAGAGCAGTTGTCCAGGGTTTGGCTTCTGTTTAGCAGAGAGTTGTGAAGCATTTTGTGCTGCCAGGGAGACTATTGCAGATAAAATGCAGACACCCACTTCCCTGCACCCGTAGTTAGAAACTGCTTGCTTGTTCTTTGTCAGAACCATGTGTAGTTCATAAAAATTTTGACAAGCAGTCTTACCTGCTACTAATCAAACAGGGGGGGGGGGAAGCAAGGAACAAAACAAAACAAAAATCAGAAGGAAAAATTTAATATCCCAAGAGAGAAAACAGACACAGAAATCCTACTTCTTATCAACTGTGAAAAAACTATTAACTTGTTTTTTTTTTAATAATTCCGACTTATTTTTGGACAAATTCTCGGGTCTTCAGTTTGCCTTAAAAGAAACATGCTCTTTTTTCCAGTCTGAAAACCTCAACGGAGGGATAAGGAGGTGACTCAGTAGGAAAAGTTCTTCCTGGGCAAATGTGGGGATCTGAGTTCAAATCCCCAGCACCCACATAAAAGCCGGGCGTGGCAGGGCACGTCTGTAACCCTGGTGCTGAAGCAGATAGATAGGAGGACCTCAGGGCCTTGACTGGTGAGCCAGTCTAGCGAAACTGATGAGTGACAGGTTCAATGAGAGATTCTGCCTCAAAATCTAAATTGGAGAGTGATGGAGGAATGTACTCAACCTCAACCTCTGGCCTCCACATAGGTACTCATGAGCAAGCACACCTGCGCACACACACACACTCACATAGGCACACACACTCACATATGCACACATACACATGCACGTGCGTGCACACACACTCACATATGCACGCATACACATGCACGTGCGTGCACATACACTCATATGCACGTGTCCACACATATACATTCACATATGCATGCACACACATTCACAGATGCATGCACACACACAATCACAAATGCATGCACACACACACACACACCCATCTACTCTCCATACACACATCTCATCAGAGCAAGAATCGAGCATCTAGATCTGAAGCAAGATCAGTGGGTAGGCTATGAAACCTAATATTTTATGAACAAGCTGCCCACAGTGTACCAGATTATCAGGAAAATCTGATGGCATTTGTTAGGCCATAAAACTGTAAATTACATCCTAAAGCTCATATATCTAAATTATACAATAAGATTAAAGGTTCAATGAAGAAATAATCCATAAATAATGAGAAGTACATGTAGGGATACTTAAACAAAATATGTCCAGGCTTTTCTTCTGCCCCTGCAAGTTCATTAAGAGGAGTCCATGTTATTAAATAATAACTGGCAAACAGAATAATCTACTCGGCGCCTAGATGAGGTCTGGGCACATAGCATGGACTCAAGAATGGTTCATAAGAGGGAGAGGAAGAGCAGCTCGGGAGTTCCTCTGATTCACCTCTAGACACAAGCGGGAGAATAGGTGGAGATGTTTGGTGCTGGTGTGTTCACAGATCACCCTGCCGCTCTTGACCTGAGCCCTATTTCTCTATTTGCCTGAAGTGGTATCTGTTTAGTGGTAGAATATTCTTTAGTGAGTGTCTTGCCATCTCAGAAATTTCAAGATAAATGATGGGGATTTGGATTTCAGTGGAACGGTGCAAGAAATGAAAACAAAACAACAAAATAGTAGTGAGGAAGATCAAATTGATGGTGGAAGATCAATTGTATGGTCGGTATGCTTAAGGGGTGGATTTAAGCCTCAACATTACACACACACACACACACACACACACACACACACACACACAGAGTAGGGGTCACAAGTGTGTTAAAGAAAATATAAACTAGGACTGACGATATGGAGACCAAATGCAGAGTTTCCTTTGTGTTGATAAGAAACAGGTGTAGCAGGTGCTGGACATGGCTATCTTCTGAGCCAAACTGGGACTGTCTTCAGGAGTTCAGCTGGGCCTGCTTACGAAAGATCATCCCAGCTGGGCTTGTTGACTACCCTGGTTCCCACATAGAAGGGGGCAGGAGGTCATGAGACCCTCGTGAACACCCGGCCACTTCTCCCAACCAGTTTCGTGCAATTCTGTCCTAATTGCACATGGCCCAAGACGTCTCAAGGAGGGACTAGAACATAGGTGCAGGTGGGGAAGGACTAGGGGAGGGGACACTCTGTTCTACACAGCCCTGGGAAAGCCATCAACCACTTTTGGGTACAGGAGTTCCAGTGTGACTGTTTAAAGGTCACCCACATGTCTGCCCGTTATCCATGGGCATCATCCATGTCTTGTAAGTAACTCCGACAAAGTCATGGGCTCCCTCCCGAGGGTGGTCTCTAGTTTGCCATAGAAACCTCATGAGGAGCCAGGATGCCCCCACCCACCCACCGTGGGGATGGGGGGAGATTTTCAGAACAGCAGGCTGGAGCTGAGAAGGAATACGAGGTACCAGTAGATGTTTAGGAGTGCTTGTCCAAACAATCCCCCTCTTTCCTCTAATCTGTTATGTCCTCAAGTGGTTCCCTAGGCAACTCTCGGGAGTTATCAATCATCATCATTTATGCCCTGCCAATGCTTAAGGATGCATGGGCAGCCCGTTATGGTGGTTCTCCAACTGTTCCTAACCTAAGCAGTCCTAGATGCTTGTGTTATTGTCATACCCAGGGTTCCACAGTCTTCCTTTTATGCTGTCTATCCAGCGTTTTGGGTCTTCCTCTTCTCTTTATCCCGGGCACTCCTCCAAGCAGTGCTATCTTCGGGTATCCCCCGTCATTCACTCTGATAACATGGCTGACGTATCTGAAGTGCTGTTGCCATATCCTGTAGTTTACTTCCTTCTGTAGCTGGAGATGTTTCTTAATGTCATCGTTGCGCAGCCTATCTCTTCATGTGACGCCTAGACTCCTCCCGAGACACGCCATCTCAAACACATTCAGCCGCTGTTCTGAGGGGCGTTTCATTGTCCAGGTTTCGGAGTTGTGAAGAAGGCAGCTCAAGACCAGGGTCTCACATACTTGTCATTTTGTTGGCATTATTGTCTCTTACTGACCAAACCTTTCCTAGGGCCTGGAATGTAGCCCTTGCTATCCCTAATCCGTATCTATCCCTAGCTCTCAGGAGTAGCAAACAGAAAAGAAAAGATAAAAACAAGGACCTAGGCTGAAAGATACAAAATTGGCCCTGATAATACTATCAAACACTCACGTCGTTCTTATTTTATGCCAGATTTTAACCCATTCAATTATTATTCATATATATGAATAATATAATATTTATATGTATAAATATTAAGTATTTATATATATAATTATTTTCCCCATTGCTCAGGTGAGTACACTGAGGCCTGAAGGCCCCAAAAGTGTGCGACACAGAGCATAACTCTGATGGGAGGGGCAGTTCACGCATCCGCTACTCAGAAGTGCAGAAGAGGAAAACAGGGCTGGGCCTAGATAGCTTTCAACTCCCTTCCACTGTTCAAATCTTTGCTTCTTACTACATTGGAAGTTCAAGATTCATTAGGGACACAGCCCCTAGCTAATCACCTATTATGCCCCACAAGCTCAATAAATACTTACCATGGGTAAGAAGGCACCACATCAATTTACAGTAAAAACACCCAGAACAAATTTAGTTCACATAAACAAAAAAATACCAAGTCCTGCTGACTTTTAAAATAGCCTATATTTTGCTGCGCTGCAGCCCAGACAGGCTATTTCAAGAGAATTTAATCTCAACCTTAAGATCACCTGTGTTCCAAATTACAGAAAGGCCTCCTATACGAAGGTAACAAAATGAGTTTTGTTACCTTACTCAAAATTACAAAGTACCTCTAACTTAAAAGAAAGTCTGAAAGAGGAAAAAAAAGTAGAAGGAGGAGGAGGAAGATGAGAAGGAAAAGGAAGAGGAAGAGGGAGAAAGAAGAGGAGATGCAGGTGGAGGCAGAGGTGGAGGTGGAGGCAGAGGTGTTGGTGGAGACAGCGGTACAGAGGGGAAATGGACTAAGACAACATCACCTCTCAGCAACAGGAAGGAAAACCCCACACACGCACAAGCCGCTCACATCCTACGGGTGTGGTTGCTCAGTAGAGAAGAGCTGTCAGCTGCCTTTAGATGCAAGGAGGGCAGCTGCAGAGAGATAAGCATAAGAACACAGAGGGACTAGCTCCGGTCCCTGCCAGCCCACCCAGGAGAGAGCAAGGTGACCAGGCTCACAAGATGGTCTATTCACTGTGGGTTTGCCTTCGGGTGAGTGCCTTCCACTTGCTGTGATTTGGGATGAGGGTAGGGTTGGAATGCATCCAGATTCTTACTTCCTGTGTTGGTGTCAGACATCCGGGCATGTCTCTACTGTTAACACCCCTTAACAGCGGTGGGGGGGGGAGGTCAGCCAGCCCAGGAGGCGGTTGGTTCTATGTCATGTAAAAGTCTGAGGACTCTTACTCTTTAAATCTTCCTATTTCAACACTTCCTGGTATAAATACAGGCATTTTCCCTCCCTATTGTCTTCATAGAACTTACCCTGGAGGAGATAAAGCTCTTAAATTATTTTAGTCCTTTAAGCATAGATTACAAACATTTGTGTCTATGTTGTTTTCAGTCTCTCTCGGGGCAACAAATTGTGACTGATACTGGGTTCTGTGTGTGTCCCAACTCCGAAGTGAAGCTCTTGTTAGATTCTCTTTACGGAGGAAGGAGTTCAAACTGCACTGTTTTACTCGCTTCATTGGGCCAATCTGATAACTCCAACCTTACATTTCTCCGCATTCAGTTATTTAACTCCCTTTATTTCCTCTTCTTTCTTCTTGTCTGTCTTTTTGTCTTTTATCTTTATTAGATGCAAAGGGTTTGAAGGAACCCCCTTTTTTTCTGGAATGCCTTTAAAATGAAGAACACATACAAAGGAAAACGTCATATATATTGTAAACTATGAAGACACTGGACACTGGCTTTTTTCTAAGATAAGGGAGAATGGAAAGATGGACCAGTCTGTCAAACTTCCTTTGGGATGCTTCTCTTTTCCCCAGAATTTGCTTTCCCACTTGGAACCAGGTGTGAAGTACTGCAGCCCAACCAAATGCCTTTTCTCTTTGTCTCAATTTTGTTCTAAGCTTTGTTGTTTTCAAGGGCATTCTCATCTACGAATGGGAGTAAGAACAGAGGAAGGGGAATGTGCAATCAGGTTTGAATTAGAGTCCCACCTTATCTCATCAGTGAGTTAATTTATTTAACTGCTATCTAGAGAGTGCTCACTATTGCCAGTCAGATTTTAAGACAAAACCTGTAGAAATGAGAACAAACCTAGACTCCAGGAGAGAAGCAGATATTAATAAATACAGAGAGGAAAGAATTGCTTTCTTCTGTACTTCAAAGTTCCTTGCCTGGATAGTCTGTGAACTAACTTGGCATATTAACCAGAGAAAAACAAATTTAATTATATGTTACATAAAGCTAGCAGGCTCAAAGCAGGCAGGTGAGCGAGGCTCATGTATCATCCTGAACTGCAGGAGGAATCGAGGGCTCTGGATTGCTAGTGGCTGGGGGACAACAATGTGACAGTGAAGAGAAAAGCCTGCTTGTGACTTGATATCCCGAGAATCCTAGTGAAAATGGGAGGAGGGTAATATTTCTCAGACTTAATAGACATCTTTGTCATGGGTCAGAGTCTCTGTTGATTTAGTCATTTTCCTGGGACAGAGAGCAAGATGCATTAATAAGCAGTTTCTTTCTTTCTTTCTTCCTTTCTTTCTTCTTTCTTTCTCCTTCCTTCCTTCCTTCCTTCCTTCCTTCCTTCCTTCCTTCCTTCCTTTCCTCTTTTTACAGACATAGTTCCTTTTATAAACAAGCAAATGACAACGCTTCCATAAATGTAATTTCTCAAGATCACCCCTCAAAGTAGACACAAGCCATAGGGGCCTAGTTTCTATGGTATATTTCAATGGCTTCCTACAGTCATGTTTTGAGGTATTGTGTCCTGAACCTCACTGAAAATAACCCAAATGTGATGTGGGCTGGAACATATTCTAAGGAGCAATAATCTATCTTGGTCAGTATGGTTGTGTAAGGAACATGGAGATGAAAACTGGGTAAGTTGAGGGGGGGCTTCAGGAGGCAGTCAGAGGGCAGAGGAATCAGCCACACGAAACTCTGAGATGAGAGATTCACTGTCAAATGAAGAGAGGCTGGTAAGAATAAAAAGACGGACTCAAGGTGAGCCCGGGTTATGGAGAAACGCAGGTGGTGCTTATAATGCTACAGGCCCGTGGTACTCGACCTGGGAGTTGCAGCGACCCCTTTGGGATGTTGAACACACCTTTCACAGGGGTCACATAACATATAGATATCCTGCAAGCAAATATTTACATGATAATGTATAACAGTAGGAAAGTTACAGTTATAAAGTAGCAACAAAAATAGTTTTATGACTAGGAGTCACCACAACATGAGGAACTGTACTAAAGGGTCACAGCGTTAGGAAGGTTGGGAACCACTGCTGCAGGCTATGCATTGTATGTATATGATACAGCCTCTTGTTTCTGCAGCCATGATGAATGAAATAGCACAAGACTCCAACAAAAACTAACTAGATATTGCATCAAGAGGTGCAGGGAACAAGGAAGGGTGTTACTGGGGTCAAATCGTGTTGTAAGAATGAGCCCTCTGATGATGAAAGGTACATTACAATAAATGCTAAACCACCAGCAGGTAACTGATTATCAAGTACCATGTACATTGGGTATGCCATGCTGGGATCTGATTGGCAGCTGGTTCTCTCAGTATCACCATGCACAGAGAGTGATGTGGTGTAGAGTGGTGTAGTGACTGTGCTCTCTCCGGGGGACAGTACTTTTCAGCTCCAACAGTATGTGATAGGGCCATCACTGTATACACAACCCATCACTGACAAATGCTATTTGGCATGTCACTGTTATGTCTTATAATATGTCATATTATTCAATGGCCATCTGCCCTTGTCTAGAGACATTTTGGTTTTGAGATCTCACCTGTCTATTCAAAGGGCTGCAGTGGGGGTGGGGTGGGTGATATTCTTCATTCCTTTCATGTCATCCCAGAGAGAGGGCACAAGTAAGATCTCAAAAAAATCTCCCTGGGACGTGATCTCTCCAAAGGTTCATAGCCAGCTATGCTTAACTGACACCTCCTTGACTGATCTGTCTCCTCCAGAAATCATTAGAACAAAATTTCCAGGGTGTGGAACATACCATCATTTTACATGGTACAAAATAGCAGCTAGGGCCTTAATCCATTTGAGTTTATATAATTTTTTTTTTAGCATTTCATCTATTTTGGCCTACTGATTTAAGCCCCAGCAATAATTTTCAATGTGTATTAGCAAAGTCTGTTTGGCCTCATCTTCTCTTCTTTCAAAATATGCATGGCCTTATCTCTATAGATAGATAGATGATAGATAGATAGGTAGATAGATAGATGATAGATAGATAGGTAGATAGATAGATGATAGATAGATAGATAGATAGATAGATGATAGAATGAGTTCATACACTCACACATGTGTGAGATATATAAATAGATTATACACTCATATCTGTGTGTGTGTGTGTGTGTGTGAGAGAGAGAGAGAGAGAGAGAGAGAGAGAGAGAGAGAGAGAGAGAGAGATTTGCTAACCGAAAATAAATGCAATCTTACTATATAACTTCTGTGACTTGGTCTTTGACTTAACATTGTTTCCTGGGGTTAGACATGTTAATACAAAGGTCAATAATGGTCTAGGATAGCTCAGTGATAGAACCATTAGCTAACTTGTGTAAAGCCGGAGTTTTACCTTCAGGCCCCAGGATATGAGAGAGAGAGAGAGAGAGAGAGAGAGAGAGAGAGAGAGAGAGAGAGAGAGAGAGAGAGAGAGAGAGATTTTGATTGACTGATTGGTGATTGATCGGTGGTTAATTTTACAACAGCATAACAGTCTATCACGTGACTTCATGACAGTCTGTTTTCTTTATGAATTTATATGCTAAGCAATTGGCAACGATGCAGGCTCTGAGCTGGGATGTCAAAAGGGCACCATGGCTCTCAAATTCTCCATCTCTCCAACACAAAATATTGAAATATTGTCAGCAGAGGAGTAAGGATTATCCTGAAGTTAGAGACAAACTTTAGAGCTCAAAGTAGCAGGGCCCCCTGCCATCCTGCACTGGGAAGCTGAGGCAGGAGGTTGAGAGCTGGGTGGCCTGAGCTACTTAGTAAGATCCTATCAAGGACAAGAGCAAGAGCGAGAGGATGGGGGAGGGGAGAAAATGAAACAGGTTAAGTAGACACTAGGAGGGAAAGAATTAGAAGTTTGAGAGATAGGAAGGAGCTGGCTGGGGCGGGCTGAAACACTTTTAAGTAGACACTAAGAGTGGATGAATTAGGAGCTTGAGTGACAGGGAAAGGTGTTATCAGAGGAGAGATGAGAGGTAAAATGGGAGGAGGAAGAAGGGAAAGATGAAGATACCTTGGAATGTGAAAAAGAAAAAGACTGTGCTTGGCCCAACCTATGCAGGCTTGGGGAAATTACAGCTTTCACTTTTACCATCCACTTCCCCTCACACAAAGCCCATAAACCCTCAGCTTAGGGGTCCGTGTAAAATGCCTCCCTTCCAGAAGCCTGGGCCCCAGACCAGCAGATCAGGTGTTGAGCGCTGGCCACTTCGCTTGATACTAGAAGAGAGGCAGATCTCCTACGTGCTCACTTGCAAGCTTCTCATGGCTGTGTTCGCTGCAGCCGCCTTTCATTGCCGCCCCCGGGGGCTGTGCTGCGAATCACGCCATCATCCAATGGTATTGCCTGTGGATCTCGAGGACCTTTTGACCACTTTCCATGACTCTGAATTCCCCACCCACTGTCTCCCTTGCAGTGAGAGGAAACACGTAGAGGAAGTGAGACTGTGAGTGGTTCCGTGTGGCTCTGGGAAACAAGAGTCGCAAGCTGGAGCCTTGGGTCATACAGAGGGATCACAGCTTCAGAAGTCATACTCAGGGGCTGACCGGAAGCTGTGGTTCGCTGCTGCTGCTCAGCATCACGAGAGAAGATCCAAATACAAGGAGATAACAGGGGAGCCACACTGAAAACCACAAGCGTGGTGTGGTTTCTATTGAGTGTGTATTAATTTCACAGCACCAGAAGCTGAACAGTCCTAATTTGGGCCTTCCTAATTTGAGGACCATCCTTATATATATGTAACATGAGGACCTGCTTGTTGAGGTTTCTGTCCTTCCTTCACAGTTCCCGTCTGGTTGTCCTGCCTATACTTCCTGCCTGGCTACTGGCCAATCAGCATTTATTTAAAACATACTTGACAGAATATAGAATTGTCCCACAGCATATATACAAAGTGTGGGGGTGGGGAGAGAGGGTTTGCTTTAATGTAGGAGTTGACAAGCCTCAGGCCAGTAGGATGCTGCATTTCAAGCCCGAGGCCTTTGTCTAGTTAGGTCTGCAAGTGATTGGATGTGCTCCCCTCCCTCGATATTGTGCATAGCCATTTTAATATATTCACAATCTATTGATTTAAATATAAATCTTATAAGCATACCCAGAGTAATTATCAATATATTTTACATATATATGTATTATATATGTATATAATACATGTATATGATGTATATATACCTAACCAAGTTGATGCATAAAATTAACTGGCTCAGATTATGTCCTGCTTTTCAGAAACTTGACAATCATTTCTTTACAATTGTTACTTGTTGAGAGCCTAGTATGATTCCTAGGAATGTATCATCAAGTCAGCAGACAAGCCCCATCCTCAAGTGGATCATGTATGAAGGTGGGAGAGGAGGGCCAAGTAAAAAGGACTGAAGTATTTACAGTAGACTTCAGACCTCCGAAAGTTCTGTGAGCTCAGTTCATGCCAATCAAATTGGAATTTTCCCTTTCAAAGCATAATGGAATAGACCAAGGAAAGGAGTGAAGATTTTTTTACTTAATGGACTTTGTTGTCTCAGGGCTAACAGACCTAAGGGTTATGAGAATGAGAAGCACCTTCCAATACCTACACACAGCATGACATCCATTATGCAGAGAGTGAACAATTACACGCAATTTCACTGAAAATAAAATGCCCAGAGTCGTTTGTGCATGCTTATTTCAGGTTCTTCACAATTTCTCTAATTTTTTTTTATGACCTGCTGGTTCAAAGAACCACCTCAGAGGTGACTGTTTTGGGGCTATATAGAAGGAAAGGCTCCCAGTGTGTGCTGGGTTTCTCTGCATGGCTATTTATTTCATTGGCTTCTTTTTGGTGTGTATGTGTGTGTGTGTGTGTCTGTCTGTCTGTCTGTCTGTGTTAAAAGAGAGCAGCCACATCAAGGCATTAGTTCATGTTCTTCAGAATTGGGAATCTATTTGCTGACAATGAATGTGTCTGTGCTGGCCAGCTATGAAACGACACACATGGCCATGGGCAAAGGAATAGAACAAAAAAATCACCAACCCTCTCTTAAGAAATGTGGCTGTTGAGGGCAGCAGGCCACCATCTGCTGCAGTTTAGATACTGACCCCAAAGGTCCTCATGTTAAAGGCCTTCATTGTGCTCTTGAGAAGGTGGAACCTACAGGGGGTGAGGGCTATCAGTAGGAATTAGGTCACTGGAGGCATGCCCTTGGGGGGGGATTGGGGCACCAGGCATTTCTTTTGTTTTCTGATCTGAATGTTGGTGGTCCTCTTTGCCACATGTTCCTGCTATTAGATGCAGCCTTGTTACAGGTCCAAAGCAACAGAGCACCTAAGCATGGGGAGTACTGGTGACTTTTCTGAGTGCTGTGACAGAATACTTGGCAAAGCTAATGGCTCAAGCCAATGAATGTGTCTTCCGATGGTCATTGGAAGGAAGAAAACCTGGCATCAGGAGTGGCTCTGGCTGGGGAGGCAGGAGCCTGAGGTGGCTGGTCACGTTGCATCTGCAGTCAGGAATCAGGTAAATGCTGATGCTCAGTTGGCTTCCTCCCCTTATCCTTTCTGTTCAGTCTCATACTCCAGACCACTTGTGTCTTTTATTCTTAGTTAAACTCAGAAAAGACTCTCACAGGCACAAGCTAAGATATATCACAGGCACACACTAAGATATATCACAGACACACACTAAGATACATCACAGGCACACACTAAGATATATCACAGGCACACACTAAGATACATCACAGGCACACACTAAGATGTATCACAGGCACACACTAAGATGTATCACAGGCACACACTAAGATATATCACAGGCACACACTAAGATGTATCACAGGCACACACTAAGATACATCACAGACACACACTAAGATACATCACAGACACACACTAAGATATATCACAGGTACACACTAAGATATATCACAGGCACACACTAAGATACATCACAGGTACACACTAAGATATATCACAGGCACACACTAAGATACATCACAGGTACAAGCTGAGATATATCACAGGCACACACTAAGATACATCACAGGCACACACTAAGATATATCACAGGCACACACTAAGATGTATCACAGGCACACACTAAGCTATATCACAGGCACACACTAAGATACATCACAGGTACACACTAAGATATATCACAGGTACACACTAAGATATATCACAGGCACACACTAAGCTATATCACAGGCACACACTAAGATATATCACAGGCACACACTAAGATATATCACAGGCACACACTAAGATATATCACAGGCACACATTAAGATATAGCACAGGCACACACTAAGATATATCACAGGCACACACTAAGATATATCACAGGCACACACTAAGATATATCACAGGCACACACTAAGATATATCACAGGCACACACTAAGATATATCACAGGCACAAGCTGAGATGTATCACAGGCACACACTAAGATGTATCACAGGCACACACTAAGATATATCACAGACACACACTAAGATACATCACAGGCACACACTAAGATATATCACAGGCACACACTAAGATATATCACAGGCACACACTAAGATATGCCTCATTGGTGATCCAGTTGGTTTGCTAGCGCAGATTAACAATCACAAGAACTGAAAACTCTGGAACTGTGGGCCAAAATAACCCTTTCCTTTTGTCACATTGACTGTCTGAAGCCTTGGTTGTATAGTTGGGACAGGAGCGGTGCTTCATCCCAAGGTTTCAGTGAGGACTGGAAAGACCACAGGATCATATTGCACAGTGCACTTCAGAGTAAAAGTTTAGTAAGGAGACCATGGTTATGACTAATAGCTTATCTTCTCCAATATGGAGTCCCTTCTGTCAAGAATCTCTCCCATTTGGGTGTCATGTTTTCTCTCTACTGTTTGTTTGTTTGTTTTCTGAGTAGCCAAAAAGGGCAACTTTGCCCTCACACTCCTCACTCAAGTCCAGCCTGGTGTGGGCTTCCTCCTTTAGTAACTGTGTGTGTGTGAAATACAGGAGTCAATGTGATCTGAATGCCCACCAGTAGGACTCTAATAAACTATATTTAGCAGTTCACTCTGGAGTAGTATGCTACTGTTAAAAACAACAGGGGAGCTGGGTGGTGGTGGCGCACGCCTTTAATCCCAGCACTCAGGAGGCAGAGGCAGGTGGATCTCTGTGAGTTCGAGGCCAGCCTGGTCTACAAGAGCTAGTTCCAGGACATTTTAGGCTCCAGAGCTACAGAGAAACCCTGTCTCGAAAAACCAAAAACAAACAAACAGGGGACAGGGATATGAAGATATGAGTGCCAAGTTTAAATGAACAAACAGTAAAACATTCAGTGTAATACCAGTTTCTAAGATTTATTTGTTTTGTGGATATGGGAGATCTGCCTACATGAATGTATGTATAACTTTTATGTGTCTGGCGCCTGTAGATGTCAGAAGGGGGGTTTGGATCCTTTAGAACTGGACTTACGGATATGAGCTCTGTGAGTACTGGGAACGAAACCTAGGTCCTTTATATGAACAAGTGCCCTTATCTACTGAGCCATCTGTTTGGCCCCATAAGACTAGATTTTTAAAATGAATTTTTTTTATCTCTTACTTTAGGCAACAAAAATCTAACAAGAGAGTTGGAGCTGGCTTACAGTTTCAGAGGGTTAGTCCATTTTCATCATGGCAGGGAGCATGGTGGTAGGTGGGAAGACAGGAAGCTGGAGAAGTAGCCCAGAAACTACATTCTGATCTGCAGTAGGGAAACAGAAAAAGAGAGAGAGAGACAGAGACAAGAAGACAGACAGACAGACACACACAGAGCCTGACTTATACAGACTTTCGAAATCTCAGAGCCCAACCACAGTGACACACTTCCTCCAACAAGGCCATACCTCCTTCAACAGTCCTCCAACGGGAAACCAAGCATTTGAATATATGAGCCGATAGGGGTTATTCTTATTCAAACCACCACACATACTAAGAATTGTTAAATTTTATAGTAAGTCTCAGATCTTTATTTTTGATCACTCTTGTTCATTTGGTAACCAATATCTGCCAAAATAGAACAGAAAGAGAAAAAATTTTCAAAGCTACAGAGAAGCAATAACATACATTCTGCCTAAGGAGACCCCTTTCTTTGCAGTGTGGGAACAGTCAGGAAACAATTGGCAGCAGTGTGCATCGAGACAGGATGCTGGAATTCAGGAGACGGACAGATACAAATGAACTGGAATAAGACTGATGCGATTAAGGAAGCCAGTAGCAGCCCCGGGTTCAAATTCCACCTCTGCCACAAGTTCCCTGCAGCCAGTCAATCTCTGATTTGCAGAGGATATGATAAGTCCTATCACACTGGCAGTTTTGAATATGAGCTAATATGCAGACACACACAAGATGCTTCCAACTATATCTGAGATACGAAGGTGCTTGATCATATTCCTGTGTAGAAGAGAGCAGAGGACAGCTTCCTCAAAGAGAAGGTACGAGTACGAGGCTGGAGTGTGACTTAGTAGAGTGCTTACCTATCATGCTCAAAGCCCTCCCTAGATTCAATTCCCCAGAAGCAGATAAGCCAAGTATGGTGATACAGACCTACAATCCTAACACTCGGGAGTGGGTGCAGGAGGATCAGATGTTAAAGGTCATTCTCAGCTACAAAGTAAGTTTTCAGGTCAACCTGGGATATGAAAGGGAGACAAGGATTTGGAGAGAGAGAGAGAGAGAGAGAGAGAGAGAGAGAGAGAGAGAGAGAGAGAGAGAGAGAGAATGAGAGAGAGAGAGAGAGAATGAGAGAGAGAGAGAGAGAGAGAGAGAGAATGAGAGAGAGAGAGAGAGAGAGAGAGAGAGAGAGAGAGAGAGAGAGAGAGAGAGAGAATGAATTACATTGGAATCAGAGACCATTGGAAAACAAGACAAAGTCCAAATGCATCTAGAATATTCAGTTCAATTCAGCTCAGCCTCAGAGCACACAGTCATGTAATGTCTAGGGCTGCTGAGGACAACTGGAGTAGAGAGGAGGGCAGTCTTGAAGCAGTTTTGTTCTTACACAGACCAACCTGTGGTCACCAGCCATTGGTCACCAAACATGTCTGGATCTCTGCAATGTGCTGAGCACTGATGAACCCAACACAGACATGACCACCACCAGCACGAACTTTTCCTAATGGATTAAAGTTGGAAAACTGCTGGGCTCATTCGCTCTGGTGTGTGTTGACTTGTACTCTGCATGGTTCATTAATGAAGAGAAAGATTCGGTGTAGTAGGCTTTTAACAGTGATAGTGCCTTACATTTATCTATTACGTGTGTGTGTTCTCTCATGAGCACATGTACGAACAAAGCAACATGGGTGTGGAAGTCCGAGGACAACTTTTGGGGGTCAGTTTTCTCCTTCCACCGTTTGAATTTTGGGAACTAAACTCCAGTCATGAATCATGAAAATAAAAAGTATTGCTAGATTCATTATATTCATTATTTATAAAGCAAATAGATCTTCATTGCTTTGCCCTTTTTGAATATATGTTTAGGTCTCTGATTCACCTCCATCCGTATCTCTCCCTCTCGAAGTGCAAACATTCTCTAAAGACCAATGCCCAAGACAAAGAGCTGAGTGCCAGGCTGCCCATGAAACATTATACCCATGGCTTCCCCTTGGCTAACACCTTGCAGTGACTGCCTGACTCTGACCACACTTGGGAAAAGCCCTGGGGAAAGCCAAAACTGAGCTTTCTGAAGCCCTGGGAACTCTGATGAGGACCCCAAGTTTGTGTGCAGGAGGGCCAGGCAGATGACACCAGAAAGGCTAGTAGCTCCATTTACAGAATTCTAGGGACTCCTTGGTTCTGAGGGTGTATCATTCAGTCTTAACATCGCACTGCCACAGATGGAGCTGAGAGTTTGGTCTCCTGGGAAGAGTTAAAAGTCAGACAGGAGCATCCTAAGAATTTCCACAGCAAGCCTTCTAGGAGAAGCAGAGAGAGAGAGACTCGCTAATTGTAGTTTACTCCGAATCTAACTACAGTCTAGCACTTATGGGGAGAGATCAGAAGGTTTCTATGATGATCAGTGGTGGGGGAATGCGAGCATGGTGGGCTCCTTCAGCGAGGAGAAAACTGCATTGGGAGATAAGTCAAATTTCCTTTCTCTGAGATTCTTTCCAACAGTAAAAATTGTTAAACCATATTTGTGCTGGCTGTATATTTCAAAAGTTCAACCACCTAATGGCTTTCACAGGCACCCGGTTCTGCACTGCCCTGCCTGGGTTGCCAACATTTCCTTGATGAAGCCTGATTACAATAGAAAGGAATGCTATTCTTCTCCAGCCACGGGGAAGGATCTGTCTTCCTTTGTCCCAGAAACTAAATCACTAGCTGTGACAGAGGCCTTGACCTAAATTTTAATTGATGTCCATGGCCTGTTTAGACCACTGTGTGCAACTCAGACAGTCCCAGGAGGAAGGATTAAGGCGGCCACAATAAGGAAAAGGCTGATATTTTGACTCACCATTCATGGAATTTATGGCAATGCCCGTTCTGCCTGTAATTTAGCTTTCTCTGGTTTGGCTCTTGGGGCCATCCTTTCTTCTTAAAGTTCGGTAGAGTAAAAATTAGGTTTCTATTTTATGTTTAAGTGTTCTCTTTAATCCTTGCTCTAATGAACATCATTAATTTAGCCAAAACATTGATTTAACGTGCCGTGATGGCTCTTGCCTGTAATCCCAGTACTTGGCAGACTGATTCCAGAGGACTTCTGTAGGTTCAGGTCTAGCCTGAGCTACATAGTGAGTATAGGCCACCCAAAACTAAGTGAGACCCTGTCTCAAAACAGCAAAAATAGCAACAGCCAATGTTAGCATATTAATTTATTGTATGCTCACTCAGCACATTAACCCCTATCATTTTATTGGCTTCTCTCTCAGTGGGTCTAGTAATTGTTGGTTGTATCCTTCTCTTTACTGATAATGAGGCTCAGGAGATTGCAGCAGGGGAGGGGAGCAGCTGATCAGATGATGCAGGTGTGACTGGAACCCAGGGCTTCTGTCTAAGGACTTGCTGAAGAGTTCAGCCAGTGACAAGGTGACTCTTTGCCAGGGTCTTGGCACCATTTATATCTTTGTCGTGAAGACACCTGTTTCCCTCAGACTAGCATGCCTTTTGTTTCAAGGTGCGGGAGTCTTTTTCATTTCCGTGTCTCCTGCTTTATCCCCTCCCCTACCAAATACTGGCTGCTAGAGTTATCCTGTATGAAAAGTTTCCATATGTATAAAGTGTTCCTTGGAGACCACCAGCTTTTCTTCCTAGATCCTGTTCCTTTACCCTTCTCTTTCTGTCACCCATGATGGTGAAGGTTTTTTTTTTTTTAAAGCACATCCATAGGTTTCCCCAATTTTACTTTACCGAAACTGGACTAGCAAGGACAGATTTGATCCTCTGGCTATCAGTCATTATAACTCCAAGCCACAGTGCTCCTGGCCTTCCCATTCAAAGGAGTATTTTATATTGTAATAAGCTCTGCTTTTCTAGAAAATTTCAAGAGAAATTCTAGAGAATTTCAAGGAGTAGAAGGAGGTGAAGGCATCTGTGTTTCCCCATCCCCGCTGTCTACCATCAGGCAGCCTGGGCTCTGACAAGCTATCATCCCACGGCAATATCATCATCATCGTCTCCTCGGTATGGCTCATCCCAGACAGACCTTCAACAGGAATAGATTCCCTTTGAAAGAAATGCAAGAATAGATCTGAGAAAGGCTGTGGGAGGCTGAGGTCACAAAAGTAGTAACATTGGGTTTCCTGAGATCGTTATTTCTCAACTCCCCCTCCCACTCCTCAAGCCTTCTGATTAATAGAGACACCCTGTTTCCATGGAGGAACATCAAATGACCCAGTTGCAGGTGGGTAGGAGAAAATATGGCCACCATCAAAGAAGGGCTCCTGTAAACTGACTCTTCTGAACATCCCACTTGCCATGCTGAACTTCCTCACTGTTGCCTACTGTGACTGTAGACCTTCCAAGCTGGGAAGATAGAGGCTATACGAGTCAAGAGAGAGGAAATGCAGGAGCTCCTCTCGTCTTGGAAAGAATCTGTCATAATAGATAACATTGTAAAATCAACAAACAGGGTGCAGAATGAGTTCCATGCTATAGCTCTCTCTTCTTCTCAAAGATACTTCCATTTCTCAGGGACATTCTGCTGGTTGGTGCAACTGTGGTATTCGGCGAGGATGTGGGAGGGATGGGGGAGTGCATATTGATATAATAATAGGCTATGCAGTGCGCCACGTGTTCTAAGAAGACATACCTGCCCTGATTCAGAGCCACCCAATGAGGGAAGTAGCAGTCCTACAGTTTTAGAGTATACGTAGGTGTTGAAAACCAGCCATTCTGCATGAACCCATACACTGGTTATGCCAAAGGCCTGTGTGGTCTTTGAGTAGTTTCTTAACCTCCTCGTGAATTAGCTTTCTCGCCTTTAAATAATAATGCCATAGCTACCTTAAATATTACTTTAAATAGTAAATGCCATATACCTTTGGGAAGGGGATTCCCAAGGCCACCCTCAGGTAGAATGGTTGGATAACACACAGGGCTCAGCATGCAGTTACACCCACAGCGAAGGGATGCTACATCAAGAGGACACTTGCCAGGATCCACAAAGGAAGGGGACCTGGCATCAGCTACCGGGACTCCTGTCCCCATGGAGTCATACAGGATGCACGTGACTCTCCGAACAATGACTTACGTCGGATATGGAATTTTTGTCTCTCTGGGAAGCTCATTAGAAACTTGGTGTCAGAGTATTGATTGGGGCTGGTCATTTAGACACACTCTGTATTAAACACAATTCCAGACCCCTAGAAGAAAAGCAGGTTTTTGGCATAAAGTACATTGTTTCTACATATAGCTAAGTGTGTATGGAACAGTGGGAGTCTTTCACGAGTCCTCAGATATAAGCCAAGGGTCAGCCTTACAAGCAGGGTTTCCTGAGGACGGTGGTCTCATGCCTGCCACGTTCTTGCTTCTCTGCCTCAGTGGGTTGATGGGAAATTAGATGATGGATGTGTATCCTCACACCACTACCTTATACTTGATAAACTCTAAAACTTTTTAAGTAACTACTAGTAAATGAGGCAGAATTACTGAGACTTAAAATTACTACAGAGCCAAAGTTTGCTAACTAGAGATTGAATCCCCACCTCTCTGACTAAAATCTACCTACCCATGCACTGGTTCACTCCACTCTAACATGAACAAAATGGCCTCCTTCTTCAAATCACTACATAAGGGGCTTGGTAGCTCTCTCTTCTCTCAGGGTTTCAGTGGAAGACGCCTTTAAGTGTGGGTGATGATATAGAGCGCATAGCTTCCTCAGGCTGCAAGCAATAGCACACTATGGTGCGGAGTCCTCATTGGTTAAACCTATTCAGAGTATGTTCCAATTTGATTTCTTGTTGCTCTGATAAACATCATGACCAACTTAGGGGGTGGTAGGGAGAGGCTTTACCTGGCTAACTCTTCCAGGTACAATCCAGCATTGAGGGAAATCCAGGGAAAACCAAAGCATAAAGCCTGGTGGAATATTGCCTATCGGCTTGTCTCTCTAGCTCAGACTCAGCCAGCTTTCTTCTACATCCCAGGACCACCTTCCCAACAATGGTATCACCCACATCAATCAACAGTGAGAAAATGCCCCACAGACATGTCCACAGTCTGTCTGATCCAGGGAGTCTCCCAATTAAGACTCCCTTAGATAATAACTCTAGGCTATGTCAAGTCAACAGCTGAAGCTAACTAGAAGAGAGTAAGTTTATGGGCTACAACTTTAATGAACCAAGAAAGCATAGTTGGGACTCTGTCCCATCTTTCCCACTCAATTCGTCATGCTTTCCTGAGGCTCCTTATTTTTCAGTTATGTATCCCTGATACGCCAAGAATTTCTTCTAGTAAGATCTAAATGGTAGATCTATGAAAATTAGAAATTATTCAGCTGCAAAGCATTTTAGGCTTAAATATACCTTGAGAAGAACTTTCCCTTGTTCACTTCCCTACCCCATGGAAACCATAGTCAATTTCACCTTTCATACAATGGCTTCTGTCTCCTGTTTCTCCAGGCTTGAGGGCAATGGAAGTCCCTATGTTAGTCAGAGTTCTCTGGAGGAACAAAAATGATAGAATGAATCTCCCTTCCTGCCGATATATATATATATATATATACACATATATATGATCTATATAGGATATACACACATAGAGACACATATGCACACATGTATCTAATATATATAATTTTAAAATTATATATATACACACGATATATACACAGGGTATTTTTTAGAATGACTTACAGATTGTAGTCCAACTAGTCCAACAATGGCTGTCAACCAATGGAAGTCCAAAAATTCAGTAATTCTTCAGCCCGTGAGATTGGATGTCTCAGCTTGTCTTCAGTATATGCCAGAATCCCAAAGAAGTGGGCTCTAATGTCAATGAAGGAATAGACTTGCCAGTGAGAGAGAGGGCAAGAAGGCAAAGGGAGAGAGAGAGCTTCCATTACGTAGACTGCATGAGAAGGTGTGGCCTGGATTAAAGGTGGATCGTCCCACCTCAAAAGATTAGGATTAAAAGCAGGTCTTCCCACTTAAAATAATGTAATTAAGAAAAATCCCTCACAGGTCTACCCAGCCTCTTGGGTTTTAGCTAATTCCAGATGTAGTCAAGTTGACCTCCAAAAATGGCCATCACAGTACCCACAGCTAGCTCAAATGTACTCCCGGTAACTGTGGTACCAGGTAATCTGACTACATCACAGAAATGTCTTCACTGAAATGATTGCAACCAACTGAGAGAGAGTTTTTGGCTATAAGACTAGGGATCTAGAAAGAAGGAAAGGGCTAGAAGAATCCTTCAAAAGGCAAGTTAAAACTTTTCTAAAAGTGACTACATTAAAGGGTCATTGCTATTTGATCACAGAGTATGATAAAGCAACTTTCCATGAATCACTTCCTTCAGTGCTGGCATTGCTCATTGCTATGCGTCTGTTTCTTTCCAATAAGCAAAGATTTTTGTAAGCCTTTTTAATAATTTGTATTCCTTGTAGTCTAGCTTTAGACATGGTGAGTGTTCAGTAAGAATCAGATCCATTAACACCCCCCCCCCAAAGCATTCAACGTTAAATGAGGTGATTCATCTTTGAATTTTGTGGTTGATACCATCCCAGGTAAGTAGGTGTCCATTTCCTTGATAGCTATAGTCAGCCTAGTACCAGATCTTGACACTTACATAAGTCACTTCCTCTGGCAAGAAGAGTGTGGTGGTTTGGATGAGAATGGTTCATGTATTTGAACACTTAGTCACCAAGGGGTAGGATTGTTTGGGAAGGATTAGGAGGTGATACCCCTCCTCCAAGACCGCATCTCTTAATCCTTCTATTAATGGCTTCCAAAGAGAAACTTCCCAAACTGAATTTATGGGCGGAGGAAGCTCATCGGCGGGGCCACACGCTGAGTGCTCGTCACTCCCCGGCCCCTGGGAAGGTCTGAGACTGCCCCCCCCCCCCAAACTGAATTTATTAGCTAATGCAACATTTTCCTGACAGCAGATCCGGGGATGCTTTCTGATACATAAAGATTGTTAACATAGAACCACAAAAGTTCTAGTATAACTGGGCATATTATAATTACATGCCTATGATCTCAATACTCAGGGGTTCGAGGCAGAGGGATCATGAATTCAAGGCCAACCTGAGGTACACAGTGAACCCGTCTCTCAAAACAACAACAAAAATTCATCAGATTCTAGAACTTTCTAGAGTTTACAAAGCCAAGTCACCTGGCCCACTTACAACATTAGGGGGAAGTGCAATCATTGGTCATGCAACAGCGAAGTAAGTGGCTGTTCCTTAGCTGTCAAAATGTCACATCTGGAAGAAGAACCCACAGTGACTCTCTGGGTGGAAGGCCAGAAAAGGATGGTTTTTGATCGTGGCCATGGACTCTGCCCTTCCCTTAGGCAGATTTTCTAGAACTAATTTAGAAAGGGTTGTCTCCACAAGCATAGGCTCTAGTTAGAACCAAAACCCCTGTCCAGGGAGGAACCAGAAGACCCGTTTCTTAGGGATCATCATACTATGCCCAACAAGTTGACTGTTGGGGAAACAGGATGAAAGAAAAAGAACCTTTATGGATTTTTTTATTATTGTTATTTGTGTTTATTTTGGAGATGTCATCTCTTATTTCAACCCATTATGTAAAAGCTACAAAGCCACTTAAGCCCTGTCCTCTGAATGTTCCTCCAGAGGTTGGATTGTACTCTCCCTAGTTAGTGGTTAATAATGGTCAGTGGTTTCTTGTCCTTTCTGACTTTATTTGGGGTGTGTCTGGACTTGAGGTCTGGGATGTGGCCACGAGTAGGTCTCTGTAGTTGAAGAAGCAGTTCTTGTCCTAATGGAGACAGAGAGACAGTACTATGCTGCCTGCAGCTGTCCCCACACTGGGAACAAAAACAAGTCAAAGAATGTGGGATGGCCAGAGTGCCTGGACACACTGCAGAGGGAGCAGTGATCATTGGCGGGGTCATTATAAGCTTATGAACAAGAATAAAGAGATATAGCAACTGGAATATGCTTGCATAATAATCCTACAAATTGATTTATAAACTGAAACATAAGAAGATAAAGCCATGAAGGAATTAGTGGGTGAGATATAAACAGTCAACCTTAGAAAGTCATAAACAAAGCAAAATGGAATCTTGGAGAAGGTCAGGCAGGATTGGCCATGGACCCCAGAATAGAACACAGCCACTGTTGATGCATTGTGCTCAGCACAAAGTTCCTAAAATTGAAAGTCGGAAATCCTGTTGCTCCCACCCGTGTCCTTAGCCAAGATCCTATGAGACCATGTGCCTCAGAGCCAGCCCGAGTCAAAATCAGTTCTCCTGGGAAAAAGGATACAGGCTCTCTAGTCTTTAGGTGGCTGACTGCAAAAATAAGATAAATGCTTGAGGAGGTGGGTATACCAGTTAGCTGGTTTGATCGTTATATTACATGTATTTAAATACCAGATTGTATTCTACAAATATGCAGAATCATTATTTAGCAATTGCAATTTGAATAACATTAAGAAAAAAGGAAGTTGGCAGTTATTGACTCCAATAAGATATTTATCTGCTCTTCCATTTATTATAAGCACAATATATGTGTTTTGGGGGAGGGGAGATTTAAGCCAGGGCTTCTATGTGTTAAGCAAATGTTTAACCACTGAACTATCACTTCAACCTTCTCCTTTCTTCATGAGAAATTTACTAAGTCCTATATTAGGGAGAGGTCCAAAGGCAATGTTATAAATGTCACAAAGATTAAAGAGACCACGCAAGATACTCAACTAAAATGATGCTACCAATGGCAGCTGACAGCCTTCTGAACTTAATGTCTGCAAATATCTGGTCTTGCCCAGCTCTGCTGTAACAGAAATGGGAGTTGGTGGGGCAACAATTTCACTTTTCACAAGCCCTCGGGATGCATGGAAAGTTCAAGACTACTGAACACGGTGCCTGAACAATGGTTTGTGGCGGTCATTTTCGAAATGTGTGGAAAGCCATCTATCATGAATGAGAGTCGATGAACTGGCATTTGTGAATAATTTATATGTACGTCACCTGCCAGGATTTAAAAAAAACACACAGATCTCTGGTTCCAACCAATACTGGTGCACTCAAAATTCACAGGTGTGAAGGCCAGCGCTGTGTTTTATAGCTCTTCAGGTGGCATTAGGGGCCACCAGGTGCAGGAATACTGGTTTATAGGAACCTCTTGTCTCAACAAAGAAACCATGGAGTTCTAGAGGGAGATCCCCCAAAGAGCAGGTGTTCCCCAATTGAAATGGGTAAATCTCATTAAAAAAAAAATACACAAGAGAGCCTTCTCTGGTTTCGACTGAAGGAGAGGTTGTTCCCTGCACCGCTTTTCTTCAGTGACCCATGTTTCCCTTCATGAAAGCCTCTAACTCCAAAAGCCTGCTTTGAAACACACAGGGGGTTCTACCACTACCCCTCCACACACTCCTTGCTCATTTGTGATGAAGCTAGTCTCAGAAAAGCAAAATGGCCTATTTATGGTAGAAAAGCATGTGACCAGCCTTCCAGATTTGCTGGGGACAAGCACTTCCAAGAAACAATATACAGAGCTTCTATTTATATATCTATCTATTTATCTGTTACTTGTTTAATTTATTGTGTGCATGTGCCATGGTGCAGGAGTAGATGTCAGAAGACAACTTTCAGGAGTTGGCTCTTTCCTTACCCCAGGGAATCAAACCCAAACCATCATGCTTGACAACACGTGCCTTTACCACCTGAGTGATCTTGAAGGAATCGGGATATTCCATTTAAAACCACAGATATGTCGTGGTTGTTGCGCTCTTTTTTATTCTTTTGGGGTGTCTGACACCCAGCTCCAAAGTAAATACATTGAGGCTTATTCTTAGTTATAAATGCTTGCCCTTAGCTTGGCTTGTTTTTTGCCAGCTTTTTTTTTAAATTATCCTGACTACTTTTATCCCTGGGCTTTTATCTTTCTCTATTTCTGTATACCTTTCTTTACTTTTTTCTCTGTGGCTTGCTATATAGCTGTGATGCTGGCACCTGATGTCCTCCTCTGCTTCTTTGTTTCTCCTTCTATTTATACTCTCTGCCTGCCAGCCCCGCCTATCCTTGCTCCTGCCTTGCTATTGGTCGTTCAGCTCTTTATTACCATCAGGTGTTTTAGACAAAGAATCACAGCTTCACAGAGTTAAACAACTAGAGCATAAACAAAAGCAACGCACCTTAAAATAATATTCCCCAACAGAGATATTCTAGGACAGATCAGGGTGAATCGGCCACCCCAGGTGAGAACCTTTACCAACTCCATAGATCTTGTCTTTGGGGAGGTTCTTTATAGTACCATGTTATTGCAGGGAGAGCTCAGCTTACCATTGCTTTCCTTCATAAAACTTGATTCTCTACTTTGAAAGAGCAGTGTGACCAATTGCTTTCAAAACATTTCTATTACTCCCATTCTGCCTGCATTCGTGTCTTCTCTATCTCTCAAGTTTTCCCAGACCATGGTGTCATATGCATACAAAATATCCTTGGCTTTGATGCATTCTTTGTGACATGTATCATTATACTTTAGAAAAATCTGCGTATTACATACTCTGGGTTGATAGTAAAAGATATCTAATTTCCAATGCCCTAAGTAAACAAAGGAGATACAGTAGTTCATGTAACAGAAAGTAGATGGTTACAAAAAGTCACAACTGATCAAATGACAACTGACTGTATGGGACCCAGTCCCACTTGGTACTTCTGTAACAGAACCCCTCCAGACAAGGCTCAAGGAATAGCACAAAAGGGGAGACAGAAAGACTCTAAGAGCCAGAGGATCAGGGTGTTTGTTTTGAGATTGTGTCTTCTATATTGGGTAGAAACCCTGCACCCAGGAGATCTCAACAATGTGGTAGGCTAAATAAGACACAAACAATGGCAATACGAGTTGAGATGCCAACATGCATGGGGGAAAATGTCAAAAGGCCCCACTCCTAGATGTCAACCTATAGGCAGTTAATGGCTATTAAGAGGAGACATAGTCTTCCCCAGGGAAGAGTCATCTGTTGGTTTTCCAATACCAAGGGGTCAGCCCTAAGTGCACAAATAAGCAAGCAACACTAAAGAGCTTCAGCAGACTGGATTTATATATTTCTATGTAGTATACATGTAACAAGAATAACTGTAAGCATTTCTGGCACCCCTGCGAACAGGTTCTGTCTTGTAGAGATTTCCATCTCCCCCTCCTCTGTTCACTGAGATGATTTCTTCCACTTGGTAACAAGATGGCAGCTGTGGTCGTGTGCACCCACAACCCACAATCCTCCAAACCCAGCCAACTTTTTCTAATTCCCAATAGCTTTTGTAAACTTTATGAAGATCATCTTCTTGAGCTAGGATAAATGAACATAGCCAAGAACACACATGATTGCATTTGTCTGGGGCCTCCTCTCACTGGCAACCAGACGAAGCAGAGACTCCCACAGAACTGAGAGTGTGCTCTGAGGCCTTACAAATGGCAGCTGTGTTTATAGCTCCAATCCATAATCGGGTCAGTAATTGGCTATTCCGAAACGATGAGTGGTGCTTGCGGAAGTGTCATTGGCTCAGTCTCTGGTTGTTCAGAGAAGGACGGCCTCACAGGTCAGCCTAGACTAAGGACATTTCAACAGGCATCTCACGTGCAGAAGCTGGTACATCTACAGGCCAATCCAAAGCTTCAGCTCACAGGAATCTGAGGACAGTGGCCTCCCAGAGACAGATGAGTGCCGAGGGGGCAGAGGAAAGAGAGTCTTCGATCGCAGGCAAACCTGTGATACAAATGAAGACCTCTGTCCCGCCACACCCCATAAACAGTGACCTCCCAACTCTATTTTATGTGCCCCAAATGGATGTCATTCCATTTTAATGTACTCCACTCTTGACAAACCTTCTGTGGGCAGATTTGTGCCATGTGAATGTCTCTAAACCAGCTACTGCTCCCGGGACATAACATCCTGACGGGCTGTGCTGCGACCTTGCGCCCACACCGTCAACCATGGATGGAGAGCAGAAAGTTGCATCTCCCGAAAGCAGTCAAACTGTGGTTCCTGGAAATGACAAAAGCTAGAAAGAAGTTGATTAGGTAGAGAGCTGGGGCCAGGCAGTTCTTAAGGGGCTCACTCGAGCCACAACCCAATTCAAGAAAGCTGATCATTCTGTCACAGTGTCAAGCCCCATTTCTTTCTCCTTCTTCACCCAGCAGAGAGCTAAGTGACAGCCAAAACAGCAGGGTCCGTGACTCCAGAGCTGTCGTCACCAGGCCTAATTTTAAAGATGCACCCAGCATTTAGATGGAACTGGAGAAGTGCCAGGGCCAACAGGACTCCATCAAGAGAACTACGGGTCCTTGAAAGTTGGGGATGGGAGACTCACACCCCTTGTCTTTAGTTGTCCCTAAGTCTTCCAGCCGGGTATGTGACACGTGATTTGGTCTTTTCTTCCGTGTGTCCCCTAGAAAAAGACAGTCTGAGAGCACTTTTTCCTCCCATTATCCTTCCTGTAATTCACATGTAGGCCAAGTCTGCTTTGTTCAAATCACGGGCTTTCAGGTTGCTGGGCAAGTTCAGACGGAGCTGTTTGCATACTCTTCTAGCCTGCAGTTAAGCCAGAGGTAAAGTTATCCCCGAGGCTAGTTTTCAGTCTGTAGATTTATCCCTTGTTAATGCTGAAATCTTAGATCAAACTGGCGTGAAAATACTGGCTTCCTGAGACCCTCAAATTATGGTTCCGTGTTACTCTCCCTGCCTCAACATTTCAGGCCTTTGCAGCCTTGTTGGGTTCTTTCCCCTTCTTCCTCAGGAAGGTGACTCATTTAAGCATTTTTTTTTCTTTCCTTCTAACTCCCCCTGGCTGGTCTCCAGCCTGTCCCTGCCTTTCCAGTGCTGAGGACAAAACCAGTGCCTCACACATACTGGTCAAATGCTTTCACTACTTAGCTGCCACCCAGCCCTCAGCCCTACAAGCTGACGTAGGTATTCTAAAGGCAGACGTCAGGTCAGAAAGGTTATTTCTCAGCCAGGCAGTGGTGGCGCACGCCTTTAATCCCAGAACAGGAGGCAGAGGTAGGTGGATCTCTGTGAGTTCGAGGCTAGCCTGGTCTATAAGAGCTAGTTCTAGGACAGCTAAAGCTTTACAGAGAAACACTGTCTCAAAAAACAAAACAAAACCAAACCAACAACAAAAACGAAAGAGAGAAAAAGAAAAGTTCTTTCTCAAATTAATAAATCTTTCAGTCATTCATATTCCAGGGAGTAATGGGGCCACTGTGTTCATTTTCCATAGTCAGGGCCATGCTCCCCACAGAGCTTCCAGGAAAGCATCTCCTCGCCCTTCTGTCTCCTGAAGTCCTCGCATTCTTTGGCTTTGGCAGCATCTCTCCGACCTCTGCCTCCATCTTCCCAGAGCCACCTTCATGCTCAGCTTCTGTCTCTGCACTGTGTGCCCCTGCCCCTTCTCACAAGGACTATAGCTAATGCATTAGAGCCATTCGTGATGACCTCCTTTTACCTAAGAGCTGTGTCCAAATAAGGTCATACCCATAGGAACCTGGGGTAAAGCTTCAATATACCCTCTTTTGGGGATAGGGCACAAAGTAACCCATAACCATCCTGAAAAATCTAATAAGAGAAGAACAAGGGGCAGAAGTGTGACTCTTCAGTCTTGGGAAGCCGAAAGGAGACTGCAGTGTTCTCAAGCTGGGTGCCCTGACGGGATGTCTGCAAGCCCACAGAAAGGACCTGTGGTAAATACGGCTGTGGGAACAGGAGTCCACTGGAAGGCTTCGAGGCCAGAACTGCGCAGGTTTGGGCATCTCACCGTGTGTTTGTAAATGACTTTATCGTGCTGTATCCTCTGAAAGAAGTGCCAAGGGACTGCTATGAGTCTCATTTATAATCAGGGAAACTGAGGCTCAATCCAAAACTGAGGCTCCAACTAAAAACAAAAGAGCAAGATGACACTGCCACTACCATTCTTATATTTTATTTTACTTGTTATGATACGTGATGTGCTTGTTCGAGCGAGAGCATACGTGTGCCAGGCACAGATGCGGGTCAGAGGACAGCTCTCTGGAGTGATGCTCTCTTACTCGTGGGTTCTAGGGTTCAAAGTCTGGTCCTCAGGCTTGGGCAGCATGTGCTTCTACCTGATGAGCCATCTTTCTGGATCTCCGTTTGTATTTTTATAACCATTACCCTTTGCATGCCTACCACGGTCTACCAGAGCTCAGAAAGTAACCTCCGAAAACGAAGGCTCATCACACACGGCTGTGATCCAAGAAATGCGTGCCCTGTTAGCTCAATGGATTCAGACATCAGACCCTCAGAGGCAAAGATGAACTTCCCCCACAATTAGAAATCACTATGAAGCGCTGCATATCTCAGAAAGCTTGATATTGTGACCATAAGACAGATGCAGAAGAATCTCAGGGACGTTATTTCCTGAGAAAATTAATAAATTTATTCCTAGCTAAATCTAAAATTCAATTCTTCCTGAGTATGCAAGCTGTTGTTAGCATAACTGCGGTGTCAGCGATGGACAAAACGTGTCCAGTGTAAAATATTTTAGCTTCAGAGCATGAAGTTGTGAAAAGAAACAAAACTATATTCTTGAGGCTTAACACAGTGAGCTTTATGAAGAACATGTTCCAGGGGGAGCAGGCAAGGGAGAGGAGAAGGGGCTGGCCTTCTGTGAGGGAATCAAGCTAATTCAAGAAGCAAATGCCACAGATGAGTTAGGAAAGGCAAGGCCAGGCCATTATGTCTGTGTGGATGTCTGCAGTGCTCTCCAGGAGAGGACAAATCTCTTTATTTACGCATAGTGACTGGTGGAACATCTGGAGTACAAAGGACTCCACACATCTCCAGGAGAGGGGTAAGGGGAAAGAGAGCATCCAAGTCACATGGTCTGAGAGAGTCTAGTTCATGAAAGGAGAAAAGGTAGAGGGGACGAAGGTTGTCAATCTGGAAGGAAAGGCAAGCTGAGGACATAGAGCAACTGATGATCTCCCAGCATGGCTGGAGGAAGAGCAGAGGCCCCAACTGTCCTCTTATAGAGGCAGTGTTGGGCTCCAATTGCACCCACATGTTTCTCACAACTGGACCTTCCTTGGAGCAAAATGCACTATGCCAATGGGTCCCCTAAAGATGTCATAAGACTCAGCTAGTGTCCCCTCACATCTATGCTATTTCCAACCCCAGAGGCTCCTTCTCTGCCTGGGATTGTAGGATCAGAAAGGTTCCATTTCCTTATTCATTGCAAAATTGGTGGCTGAGGTCCCCGGATTAGAAGGCAGAAGAAAGAATCATGCAAGTTTGTTTGGTATAAAATGCATGACATGAAACCCCCAAGAGGAAATGTAGATCTGAAGCTACAAGGGTGTGTGTATGTGTGTGTGTGTGTGCGCGCATTTTGATGCTTGGTTTGACAAAGGGGGTACAGTCACAAAGAGACACACAGATGGACCAAAGGGTGTGATCTAATGTTGATGTATTAGGGAAGGGTTTGGCAAAGTTTGTTGGTGTTCTTTTAAGCCCCACGTCTTCAAGATAAAGGTGTTTCTTCCAAGAATAAGGAGAGCATCTCTACATGAGAGTTCATGACCTGCCTCATAGTTGGGGAGATCAGAGCAGCCTTCCGCCTCTGCAATTTGCTCAACGTAAAGGTCCAGTGTGTCAAATTAGCAAAGGCTGAAATGCACGGGGTGCTGCTAACCCTTAGCAAAGGCCCCAAGATTGCTAATTGGCTCTTGTTTGCCACTCTGGCCTCCTTTCCCACCACTCCTTACCTCAGGCTTCACACTGAAACCTGGAGGTTCTCGCTACTTCCCTTCCTATGAGGCATAGCTTCAGGCTCCCCACCCAGGCCATCTCCCTCTCCCATTATGGGTGTTTTCCACCTCACTCTGCTGCCCCCCTTCTCTCCGTTCCTCTCATCACTACCTTGTATGCACACACAGTGAACTCTTTCTGGAACATTTTTTTACCTTTGTGTCTTTTTCTTTCCTTTCAAGCCTCCATCCCTCAGAAGCAAATGGTGACTCTGTGAGGTGGTGGATACACTAATGAACTTTGATAGCAGCAATTGTTTTGCAAAATAGACCTACATCAAATTGTACAGCTTAAATATATACACATTTTATTTGTCAATTTTATTTCTGGAAAGATGGGGGCAGGGGATAAATTTAATTTCTCCTATGAAGGCCTATGATGCCTCAACTACTTCTTGAACTACTTTCTTCCTAAGATGAGTGACAGGATCTTGTTTGGCATCTTGGTCGTGTCCCTTTCATCACCCACTATGTCACCTGGCACACAATAGGATCTCAGTAAGTCAATAATCTAATAATCTTGCTAATGGACCAAAGATCCTGACAGAAATGTCAGGCTGCATGCTTCTCTGAGGCCTGTGAGCCCATCTTTCCATCCCCACCATTAGTCACGGAGGAAGTTGCCAAAGCCAGATGATGACACTTCTGTTTGGGTTGCCCAGGTCTACAACTTGGAATCAGGGTATTTTAAAGAGAAACTAAACCAAGAGGAAAACCCAGTTTCAATGAGCCAAGAATTGCAAAATGTCGAGTTGTGTAACAATAATGGTGACCCCAGGGACTACTTTGGGTTCTGCCCAGATTATCAGCTATTGTATATATGGGTCAGCCTTGTACATGGGCTCAGGATATAACTGGTGCTTGCGTGTTCAGCTTGCCCCTTTCCCTTAAGTCTGGCCTCTAGAGGTCAGGCTGACACTTGACATCTCTTGATTTTTGAGATACAAAAGGCTAAATGAAGCTGAACATGGTGGCCAAACCTTAAATCCCAGCACTCGGGAGGCAGAGGCAGTAGATCTATGTGAGTTTGAAGCCAGCCTGGTCTACAAAGTGAGTTACAAGACAGCCAGGGCTACACAGAGAAATCTTGTCTTGAAAAAGAAAAAAAAAACCAAAAAATCCAAAAACAAACAAAAAGTCTAGATGGGAATTAACTTGTGTTTCTCAAAATGATAGAACCCTTGAGTTCTTGGATCATGAAGACTCAGTTGCCAGTTCATGTATTATTTATTAGGTAAACGTCCAGCCTGGAATATTAAGATGAGTTTGTACACATTTTGTACATACCTGTCAATCTTGAACCAAGAAGCATCCTTGACTGAGCATATCTATTCCATACTTACACAGAAAGAAACAATATTCATTTCCAAAGTTGTAGCTGGCAGAAAACAGTATGCTGATTCTTGTGCCTCAAGGTTTCTAGCCTTGGCCCTTCTGGTGGCAACATAGGAGCCCTTAGCTGCGCCTTGACTTGGAAGAAAAGATGGGGCAGAAATCAAGACCAGGCTGAGTAAAGCTGGTCCATGGGGATGCATGAGGGCAAGGAAAAGAGGAACCAACAACAGGGACATCTGACTGACTCTTCCTCTTGCAGCTATTAGGCCACTCTTCACGGGTTGATGTGAGCATAGGCCTCTACATGGAAGAGAACTCATGCTCTCCATGTGGGCAGCTGAGAGCTGGGAGGCTACTGAGCGTTAACCCTGGCCCACCACCCACAGACAGCAGCCAGGTTGAGCAGACAGACTGGTTGAGTAATCAAAGCAAGTCAAATAGGCTTGAAAAACTAGTCTGGACACTGCAGGGCTCCTCCAGTCCACCCACCTCCCCCAAGGGCGACCAGCTAGTTGGAAACAGATGACCATCTCTATGGAGATAGTTCAAACAAGACATCCAAGCACTCTCTGCCTTGTGAATTCTACTGTGTCCATTATAACAAGATTTATTCTTCTCAGTAAACACAGAGGACTTTGAACTCACCTGGGGGCCACTGAGCCCTTTTATAACCACACAACGAAAGTGCACCTCAGATATTTACTTCCTTAGTAAAGAGCATTGCTCTGTTGGGTGTGTCCTTAATGGCAAACACTGGTCACCGTCATTCTGTGTTACCAAGCCTGCCCCCATCATCATATAAAACAACAGGGCTGGGAGAATCGGCTAGCCCGGTACCTAGTGCAGAAAGCCTGCTTCCTTGTAACATAAAAGATATAAACCCTTCACCAATAGGTATGTCTGTTCATTGGATGAGCACTAACTGAGAAATTTCCACATTCTCAGGATGGAGAGATAAATAGGCCAAAGCAATCATTCGATACAGTAGATTGTGTCAAGTCGAGATTAGGGTCTAGAGGAAGTTGGACGTGGCTGTTGTGTAAGAGAGACTTTCGATAAAGAGCTCCTGGCACTCCTGCAAGTGCGGGGTCAGAGCCTCCAGCTAAACAGAGCAGGTGCTGAAGCTGCATTTGAGCAATAGTGGAAATGTCAGGGCACAAGCCAGGGACAATGGTAGGAGATTAACCTGGATGTTGTTCCCAATCCATCTATTTCCCTACAGTGGCTTTTTGAGTTCAGCTAAAAACACTTCCCACTGATGCACTAGCTTCATGCTGTGTTGATATTTCAAAACCATTACACGTGCTGTGTGTGTGATCTACTCAGGGAAAATTCTACCCTGTCTCTATGGGATTGCAAAAGAGGTCATGATCATCCCTCCTTGGGAACCCGAGAGCAGAAGACAGGACAACTGAAATGATGTCAGTCTTGGCAATCTGAGATCCACCCGGAAGTGAAGCCACAGTCCTCTGTGGCTGAGACAAGGCAGCAGGCATACCCTGGCTCTACATGACGAGCTAAGGTGGGTAAGGGGAGGGAGTCTCTGCAAGACCGCAGAAGCAGCACACACATGTATGCATACATATACACATACCATGCTCATGCTCACACCTGCTATCCTGGTGTCCAATCTTCTATACCACACTCTGCTGTCCTGAGTACCAAGACAACCTCGTACATGAATAACGGGAAACCCTGTAACGACAGACTGTCAGCACAAGTCACAAATGGCATGTCGCTCCCTATGCAGTTTTCTTGGCTCGGGTTGAAAGCAAGAATCACCCTGTCTTGCCTGCCTGTCACCCCCTCTGACTCCTCCCTAGGAAGTCTTAGATGTCCCCACACTGGATTTCTTCTCTCTTCCCTCAGAACCTTCGAGTTAATATTAATCTCACCCCCAGCCCCACTGCCCTGATCATCTTCTCAGGCCTCTTTTCAGTCACCCTTTTCCAGACATGAAGACCTTTAAAAAAAAAAAGCCTATTTCCGTCCTCACTCCTATCGTCCCTACTTCAGGGAGAATTCCCCAGATTCCTTTTGTACAGAAAGAGCTGGCTCCTGGCATTTAGAACTCTGGAGTCAAAAGGGCTTGGAATGAGAACTATGTGGACTCCCCCTCCTCCCACTCTGTCTCAATCCCTGGTGTTTTCTTAAACACTGGATCTTTGCTGAGAAGGAGCAGGGATTTAGGAAAGAATAGTGAGTAAAAAATGAAGGAAAGAAAGTGTGGTGTGTGTGTGTGTGTGTGTGTGTGTGTGTGTGTGTTTGCATGTGTGCATGTGAGTGTAAATGGATGTGTAACTGTGTGTGGATGCACACGGGTGTGGAGACTAGTCAACCTCAGGTGTAGCTGCGCAGGGCCCATCCATCTTGTCTTCTGAGATGGGACCCCTCACTAGGACCTGAGGCTCAATTAGGCTATGCTAACTGCTCCCTGAGATTCACCTCTCCAGCCCTGGGACAGGAAGCATGTCCTACTGTGTTCAGCTTTCTGTGTGAGTGCCAGGGATCAAATCTGGGTCCTCATGCTTCCTTAGAAAACACTTCCCTAACTGAGCTTCCCTCCCGCCCCCGAGCAACAGGAGAGGGGTGTGTGTGTGTGTGTGTGTGTGTGTGTGTGTTTTGAATGATAAACCTGAAATAAGAGCCAGAGATGCTGCTAACTTATGCTAGGGCAGAGGAGATGGAAGCTGAGAACGGCCTGACAAGACCTTGGTCTCAAGTAGAGTGGATTCGCATGTCAGAAGTGGAGGTTCGCTAAGAAACAGTGGGGTCTTGCAGGGCCACCCACACCCACACCAGGGTCTCCCATGTGACCTTAAAGGTTGGACTCATTTTGCCAACAGTTTGCCTGGAACAGACGTGCCCTCACCTCAAACCTGGGCTGCTTTTATCTCTAGAGGAGTGTGCCTCTCAGGACAGAAGCGCGTCTCCGTGGGTGGCTGTTGCTGTTGTCTCCGCCAGCTTCTGAACTTCTCCTCACCTCGAAGGCACACTCTCTCCCTGATAAACATCTCCAGCAGGCTGTGCTTCAGGGAGAGTGGACCAGGTGGATTGTTTTTCATCTGTCTGGAATTTAATGCTAAATGAGATGCTTAACTCGGAGGCCACTTTTATAATCTAGTGTGTGCACTACAAGGGCTTATCACACTTTTTATAGCTAGAGTTGTGCCACACTTAAGTGTCAAGAGATAACACACTTGAGCATTTAAACATATTAATTGCCTTCAAGAGCCCGGAGGGGACCTGGGGCAATGGTGGCTGAGTGAGAGATGGCAGTGTTCTCACCCCCACCTCCTGCCACTTAACCCCTCTTCTCTTCCTTCTGTTACTCTTTCTCTCCAGCACCCTCCTATCTGTGTTCAAGTCAGAGCCCAGCTGAAGCATCTAACAAAGCTAGTCAACACTGCCCAACGTCCTTATCTCTGTGTGCCATCATTTTACTTGTCCCTTGCCCCTTTGAATTAGGCAAAAATTGGTGTCCTAAATTTACAACGTAAGAGTGAATATTCTGTAACTCTAGAGAATACACTCAGTTTGACACGTCACGATAGTAAAAAAAATCATTCATCGTTTATGACTTTATTCATTTTGTTCATGTGATATTTACTGAGCAATGTGTAGATGACAGGCACTTACTATTATTAGAACAAGTGTAACAAGCCAAAGCCTTGTCCACGTAGAAGTTATACCCTGAACCAGGTATGGTAGCAGATACCTGTAATTCCAGCACTTGGGAGACTGAGGCCTGGACTGTGTAGCAAGATGCTGTCTGTAATAACCAAAACTATTACCAACAATAGCAAAAAAGTCAATAGAGCGAAGAAAAAGCAATTTTCTGGGTTATGTGACACATACATTTTTAATTCCAGTTCTCTAGGGTCTGAGACAGGAGGATTGTAGAAGTTCAAGCAAACCTAGGCCACAGCTTGGGCTACATAATGAGAACCTATCTCAAAAACAAAAAAAATCAAATTAAATACTAAGTCTGTTATATCAATTTTTGTTCTAGTGAGAAAATTAAAGACAGAAAGTACTCCAAAAACTAAGATCTCCAGGGACCTCCCCTTAAAAATTATCTTCTCTAAAGTTTACTATTTAAAACTGGTGGTATTGTGGTATCATTTATGTACTGTAAATTTTAAATATGTAAAGTATCCGTGTTAGTGACTATATACGTATGTATGCAGATGTATACATACATACATATATATCACAAGCCATGAGCTTCTGACCAGGTCTGCATGTGGAGCAGGACTGAATCCAATCAGAAAGGACTTGGTTACCCCAATCCTTCATGCCACTATAGCAGCCGTGGTCATCTTACCTGGGGTTGGTATTGTGGCATCTGAGGTCCAGCACTGAGTCAGACAACCATTGTCCTCTCTCCCCCACTAGCCTGTGTAGCACTCTCCAGCAGTGTGGAAACCAGCCAGAAGGGAAGAAGCTTTTAGGTCAGTTCCAGCTTGATTTCCCTGTACTCTGCTACCGGAGCACTTTGTGACTTCAGCAATAGTTGTAACTGTAGTGCAATTGGAGCTTTATTTGTTAAAGCACAAACAAAATATCAGCACACATAACCATCAAGTTATGGCAGGCAACCAAGAGCAATGGCAACAGCCTGTGTTGCTTGGGGCACCTCTGAGGCCTCCCAGACCAACAAGTCATGTCTAGACCTGAGACTTTCGTGTAAAAACTCATGTCTTCTGGGGAAAACATAGCTCACCATGCAGGGTCCCTTTGTTCAAACGCCTTAAAAGGTAATTGTATTTTCTAGTTAGTTTACAAAGAAGTGGGTTCCTGTTAGCGGAGATTGTTTGTTCCTTTCCTGGCCACCCAGACCCCAAATAATCAGACCGAAACTTATTAATTAAATTAATTAATTAAACAGATTAATTGCAACACTGATGGCCAATGTCTCTAGCATGTTCCTAGCTAGCTCTTCCATCTTAAATTTACCCCGTTTCTATTAATCTGTGTATCGTCGCGTAGTTGTGGCTTACCCGTAAGGGTCCATTCAGTGTCCAGCATCAGGCTTTTGTCTCCTGCTTACTTTTGACTCCGCCTACTCTTTCCTCCTCTTTCTGCTTGGGATTCCTGCCTTGCCCTATTCTGTGCTGCAATAGACCCAAAGCAGCTTCTTTATTAACCAATGACAAAAAGGAAAAAAGAAAAAGAAAAAAAATTAACCAATGGCAATAAAACATATTCACAGCATACAGAGGGGAATCCCACATGAGGTTCCCCCCAAAATTTTTCATATATCCCTGGTTCGGGTTAACCCAACCCCCCATCTCTTTCATCTCTCGTTCTTAATTAGTAGGAATTAGTTTATCTATTCACATACTGGTAGCTTTATCTTTAATGAAGATGCTGTAATTACTGGACCATACAGATTGTTTGATTTTAAAATCTTTCCTTGTAAGTGTCACATCTGGTCCACCAGAGAGCCAGTTTCTTCTGACTGAGTTCACGTTTCCGCTCGGGACCACGTTCTCCTGGTTTGTTTATCTGTCGGCATATCTTATGATGTGTGACTGAATTCTGGACCTTGTGTATGCTAGTGAGATCTGTAGATTGGCACATCTCAGGAGAACTTCCTCTCAGCTCGTGTCTCCTCTCCACAGATTTTACAATCTCATGCTGGCTGTTCATTTTTCATGTTCTATTAGACTTATTTATTTCTATATGTGTGCACGTGTGTACCATAGCACAGGTGTGGAGGTCAGGACAATTTTTAGGAGTGGATTCCTTCCTTGTACTTATATGTCCTGGGGATGGAACTTGGCAGCAAGCACCCTGACACACTGAGCCATCTTGCTGGTCCTGGTTTCCATTTTCTCAAAGCAATTTTGTGTTGTGTGTCTTGCCAGTGTGTGGGGGATAGGCAGGTGTAACACTAGTAACCCCATCACAGACAGCAGTCTGAGGAGATTCCTTTTCCATAGCAGAATGCAGGACACAAGAGATCCTTGAAAGAACACAGTTTCAAGGGAGAGTGTCAGTGGGAAGGGCTGGAGGTGGAAGCAGGCTTGGTCCCTTAGCAGCAAGGAAAGGGCGGGGAATAGCAGAAACAACCTTAAACATGCAGAGAACAGAACAAACGTGCCCTTGATGCCACACGAAGAAAAAGCATTACCATTTCTGTGTGCCTTTTTGAAATCGGATGGACAGAAACATATCTCCGCTTGCTAGTTCTAAGCAGCCTTGGGTTTTTCTACTTTATGTATCATATTTCCCTATCTTACCAAGGGAATTTGTAAAGCTTGTTTCCCAAGCAATGTGCTGTATTTATTTAGCTGGCCCAGGGAGCAGATGTGAGAAGATCAAATGAATAGTGCATAGCTGGAGGTGGCCAGTGGCTGGATGGCAAGTTATAGAGGAAGGAGGAACTGCGACACTCGGAGGCTCAATGCTTGTCCCTACAGTGCTTTCGCTTGTGCAACGCACAGCTGGCTTCCCTATCCAATGGAAAGGACATAGACCACGATGGGTGAAGACAGGTCATGTAGAGTCTCCACGATGGTGACAATAACCACCGTTTGGAGCACGCAGGGATAGCCCCAAGCTCCAAAACTGCCAGAGCATTCATTAAAGTGGATCAAGTGGCCCATAATGAGATCCTCAAAGGATGTGGGAGGTAAGGCAAAAGCGCCACTAAACACAGCTGCAGGCTGCCAAAATCCCCAGCCTCGGCTGATGAGCAATCTGGGGAGAAGCAAGTAGAGACTACGTGCTTAGTGGGGAAGGAAAAGTTCTCCAGGCAGTGGAAGCCTGGCCACCTGCCGAGCTCTGCACCTGCTGTCTTCCGCACATCCTGGGAGGGCATGTTGGTCCTCCCTCCAGCTCTCTCCGTCTCTCCATAGTGAAAGAAGCTGCAGAGAAGTGATGTTTTCCAATGCAAGCATCGATACCTGTACGGCGCACAAGTCCATCAGAGGCGAATAATGAAGCTTAGTCATTTCTGAAACATCTAAAGGCATTGTTGGGGGAGATGTTGGGAAATGAACTGACTAATTAATCAGGCCCTTCACCTTAGGTTTGGCTTGGTTTCCATTGCCCAATGCAGCTTTCCTATGCCCTCAAGCCTCTTAAGAAATAGGTTGGAAACACAAGTTGTCTGGGTTATCGTTGCTTTAAGATGGGATCTCAAGTAACCTAGGCTGGCTTCACATGTGCTCGTAGTAGTTGTGAATGGACTTAAACTTGTCAACCCCCAGCCTCTACCACACCAGAGGTGGGATTACAGGTGTGCCCCACCACGTCAGGCTCACACACTGTTTCTGGATAGAACTCAATATGTTTCACCTACTTCTTTCTTCCTAACCCACAGACCAAGCTTCAGAATAAACTATAAGTGTCTCTTCCCTTTCACCTGGTCCCTTCTTCCCTTCTCTCCCCACCTCTCCCCTACTTCCCTTCTCTCCTCTTTTCAAACTGTAGGAACCTTTCTGGTATTGCTTTGTTTTTTTCATGAAGGTGAACTACACAGTCTGTTTTCATTATTTGATTAGAATTGGCATTCAGGGCCCTTCTATGAGATAGCATTTTCATAGAATTTGCACTATCCTCCTGGGTATTCGAAATTCTCTCTAAATGATTCTTAATGCCTAACACAATGTAAGCCTTGTGAAACAGTTGCTACAACTATGCTGCTTAGGGAATGATGACAGGAGAGATGTCAGGACACAGTGCCCATGCGGGACATTGTCAGAAAAATTTCCACCCATGGTTGGTTAAATCAAAGGATGTGGAAGCTAGCCAAGAAGGGCAGACAGACCTGCTTCACAGTGACTGTTCTACTGAACCGAAAGTAGGGAATGCGCCCTTGCTAAAGCCCCCTCCCAAGACCTTCACAGTCTGCTGAAACCCTTCATCCCCTTGCGTCCATTCTGGAAGCAACCATCCATTTGTTACTGTGTGTGTGCCTGGCACAGGGGGATTAAAACACAGCATCTCGGCCCTGGCCTCCGAGACCTCACACTTTAGTTGAGAAGTCAGTTAACTAGGATGTAAGATGTGCTAAGGTAGCCACAGAGTTTGAGGCATGTTGAGGATGGTTTCTTGGAAAAGGGATGATGCATGGTTTTCAAAAGAAGAAACAGCATTGCAAGGGTGTGGCATTCTAAGAACATCAGGACGTAACTTAGTGTAATGGGGCAGAGGTGAGCCCTGTCTGTCCTACCAAGCAGGCTTCCTGTTCTAGAGATATTGGGGAGACTTCGACGAGTTTTAAGGATAGTAGATATGAGAATGGGTCACAGTCAAAAGGATATGCCTGGAATTGTGGGTTGAAAGTCTGAGACCAAGAATATGAGACCATGTCTCAAAAGACAGAGAGAGAGAGAGAGAGAGAGAGAGAGAGAGAGAGAGAGAGAGAGAGAGAGAGAGAGAGGAGGGACAGAGACACACACACACACAGAGAGAGAGAGGCAGAAATGGAGAGACACACAGAAAGATGGAGAGACAGAAAAACAATTAAACAATTAGATATGCATACATAGAAAGGAAAAACAAAGAGACACACAGACAGAGACACATAGAGATTGAAAGACAGAGGGACAGAAAGACAGAGACAAAGAAACACACATAGAGAAAAAGACCTTCTTAATCTATGAGTAGCAAGTCTGACCAGAAACCAGCCCTTCCATCTCCTAACATGATGGTAACGGGACTTACAGCTCCGGGTGGAAACAGATCAAAGGCAGTTCACGGATCTGGCTGCCATACTCTCTCAGGAAGAAGCGCACATTAAACAGACTGTGAAATGGTGGCCACCGATATCAAATAGTTTTTGTTTTTGACATTTACATCTTTCATCCTAAGGGCTCATGAAAGACACTCTACTTCTGGTTCTTCCTTAGGCCGGTGACAAAGCTTTTCATGTATGTCAACCTAACAATCAGCCATTACACCCCAGGACTTAAAGCCGACCAGCTGCAAAACAGCTATTACTGTGTTTGAACTAAAGCTCCGTCCCAGGGCAGCCCCCTCCCCAGCCCATGTGTCTGGGCTTGTCACTGCCACAGGAAGAAAACCCCTGCTACCCAGGGAGGTGTCACGTTTCTCTGCCTGTTTCAGCAGCAATAGGTAGAAGATGTTAGGTCAAACACCAATGCATTACAGCCTCACCCATGAGGTCTAGTCGCCACCTTATTGTACAGAAAAGCGAACCATGTGAACCGAACCCGCTGACTTGTGGTCAGACCAGCCTGGTGTCCCATGGGGAGAATGGAATGGGGATGTTCTTATGGAGAGCAGGAAGGAGGTGACGCTTGCTAGACTGTTTGCAAGAGACTGGTCTTGACCTTGCTTGTCTCCAGCACCCAGTGTTGTGAACTGCCACTGCCCAGAAGCATTTGTTGGGCTCCTTAGTTTTGCAGTTTTTAACATTGCTTGGGAGGGAGAAGCAGGCAAATCTCTTTGAGTTTAAGGCTAGCGTGTTCTACAGAGATAGTTCCCAGACAGTCAAGGTTACACAAAGATACCCATATCTTGAAAAACCAATGAATGAATGGAAGAAAAAAAGAAAGAAAAGGAAGGAAGGAAGAAAAAGAAAGAAAGAAAGAAAGAAAGAAAGAAAGAAAGAAGAAGGAAAGAAGGAAGGAAGAAGAAGGAAAGAAGGAAGGAAGGAAGGAAGGAAGGAAGGAAGGAAGGAAGGAAGGAAGGAAAGAAAGAAGAAGGAAAGAAGGAAGGAAGGAAGGAAAGAAAGAAGAAGGAAAGAAGGAAGGAAGGAAGGAAGGAAGGAAGGAAGGAAGGAAGGGAAGGAAGGAAGGAAGGAAGGAAGGAAGGAAGGAAGGGAAAGAAGGAAGGAAGAAAGAAAGAAAGAAGAAGGAAAGAAGGAAGGAAAGAAGAAGGAAAGAAGGAAGGAAGGAAGGAAGAAAGAAAGAAAGAAAGAAAGAAAGAAAGAAAGAAAGAAGAAGGAAAGAAGGAAGGAAGGAAAGAAAGAAGAAGGAAAGAAGGAAGGAAGGAAGGAAGGAAAGGAAGGAAGGAAGGAAGGAAGGAAGGAAGGAAGGAAGAAAGAAAGAAAGAAAGAAAGAAAGAAAGAAAGAAAGAAAGAAAGAAAGAAAGGGGATTTCCATATCAGGGGGCACCACAATACTTCAGTTTTTACGAATCTGCTCAGAGAGCTACAGGCAGCTAGAGAAACAATAGGAAACATGTCCCCTTTGTTTCTGCTTCCCTTTGGCTGTCATAGACATGTGTCCAATAAATAATACTGTTGGGATTTTAGCTTCTGTTCTCAGAAGAATTTGGACAATTAAAGGAGCTCAAGTTGTCTTTCATCTGTAGTGTACATCTTCAGTTCCTCTAGTCTATTCTAGGTACTCACCCCAACTTTGTGATAGTTCGTCTGCGCTGTCAATTTCACTGGATTAGAATCACCTAGGAGACACGCATCTTGGTGTGTGTATGAGGGTGTTTTTTAAAGCTGCTTCACTCGGGAGGGAAGCACCCTGAGTATGACTGTCACTCCCCCGTGGGCTAGAGTCCTGAAAGACAACACTTGAAGATGGGTGGTGATCTATTTCCTGACTGTGGACAGTCCTTCCCCTTAAGAAGGACTGTATCCTCAAACTGTGGGCCAAATCAGCCCTCCAGCCTGCCTCTTGCTCAATCTCATAAGAACCCTTCATTTACTGCAAGTTCCCAGTGCTCTCCGCTCTGCTCAAAAACAGCTTTCTGATCCATTGTCTGTATTGAAGTAGGGACTGTTGTTTCAAAGTCAACGGCCTTCTCTCTCCCAAAGTTAATGTCACATCAACATGGACAAAATTCTTTCCTACAGAAGTGGTGTATAATGACAGGATTTCAACTGTAAACAAGAGGACCAGAGGCAGGTTATCTCAGTGTGACTGTATTTTATGTAGACTTTCACTGTCCAAAAGAGTAGCTACTAATCATATACTATGATTAGGATGTGATGAATTAAAATAACAAAAAAATAAAACCCAGTTCTTCCGTCAGAATGGCCACCGTGGACAAAGTTGGTAGCCATATACCTAGGGCCTACCAAACTAATAAGCATGGTTATTGAACATTTCTTATGTCAGAGAGAGTTCTGTTAGGCATTGTGTACGGAGACAATGACCTTCTTGGCCTAGGCAGAAACCAGCCATACCTCTTAATTTCGGTATAGGGCTTCTTAGCTTCAGCTCTGGTTGAACTAGCTCTTTCTGTGTCATAGAAGGATACCATGTGCACTGTAGGGCATTCAGAAGCAGGACTGGCATCTATCCTTTTGCAGGTCGCTAATGCGCAATCCTCTCAGTTGCAGCAATGGGAAAATGTCTTCGTATCCCCTGGGGGGGGGGGGCAAAACTGACCCCAGCTGAGAAACTAAGCTAGCAGAAGCAATGGAGGCCAGAAGGGCTTAGCAAACACATTCATAAACAAAATGAATTCAAATTTGTGAGCACTAAGGTGAGGACATTGCAGGGGGCAGGCTAGGCACATTGTAAGTGCTCTTAGAATGTGACAGATGAGAGGAATTTAAGAGTGACATTTATGGAACACAGAAAGATAGTTTTGCCTTGACTTCAGGATTTTCTTGATGCCAAAATGTCGTGCATGTCAAAGCCCCAAGAAAATGCAAGGAACGTCATAAATACAAAGAAAGGTAGTTAAGAAACAAAGACCCAAGGGACAGATTGCAGGGTGAGTCAACTTGTTCCAGCCAAGGTGAAGGGTCTTGCCCTCTGCGTCACTCTGAGATTTCCATCCCAGTGTGCTAAGCTCCCATATCCCCAAATGGCCATTTGCACACTAAATGGCCATTACTGCCTCATCGCGACATGAGGGCTATAAATTCTAATCCCAAACTGCATCTCTCTTCCCAGGAACAGAGTCATAAAAATGTTTGCCCCTGCATGGGTCTTTGACATGTGCCGGGCCACGTTTGTGTATTTGTCCCTGGGCCCTCTTGAGAGCAGTACTCCTCCCTGACCCAGGCAGGATTTTATGTGCTGTGCATTCCTTTCAATCATGATGTCATACGTGTATCTCACCATGGGATTCTGAAGCAAGGCGTTGGGAAGACTTAAAAGTCTTAAACAGGCAAATGGTTTTCATTACTTAAGATTTTAAGGAAATCAGGTTCTGAAATATTTATGGTCAGAGCCCCCTTTGTGGTTCCTTGCTGACCTCCCTTTTCAGAAGTTGTCTTGTAGAGGAGAGCCCTTGACCTGCCTCCCATGAGACCACTAACTCACAGCAGAACTGGGCCAACTGTGGCGTGGGAAGACTGCAGAAAAGCTTATCTGCCTTATACTCCAGGCTGAACTGAATGAAGTGAGGCCAGAATGGGGTCAAGGCTAAAGGGAGCTGAAGGCCCGCCCTGGCAGTAGCATACCTGCATCATGGGTTTAACTCATGTTCTTCCGCATTGGGGGATGATGACAATGATCTCACAAGGAAAGAAAGACAATGATTCAGCAGTTGTGGTGATACAGAGATAAAAGAGAAGCCACCCCACAGCATGCTGTGTGGACTTGAGCGTGTGGTAGAACGAGTTTCTGGATGACTTCTGTGATGTCGTCGACTAAGTCCCTTTATCAGGAGTGTGAAAACCAACGTGCTCCTGTGTTTGATGGGTCCAGCATCGTATGGAATTGTCCAGTCCAATCCAAACCAGGGTAGAATGGCCAAATAGTTCTTTCTATAGAACAATTGAAGGCAATCCTTAAATTTGCTTTCTCATAGGAGGTGCCTTTGACATTTTGAGCAGGATACATCTCCATTATAGGGTGTCACTGAGCAGAAGTTGCTAAGGGCTGTCCCTGTCACACTACCCCACACATACATTTCCCAACACGCTGGGTGGATAGCACATCACAAAGTTTATGGCCCTAGAAACTAAGATGTTAACACAAGTCATGGGGCATTTAGCAATAGGCGTGTCCTTTTCTTTTTCTGCTCTCTGTTTTCTGTTTTTCTCCATCTGTGGAGGTGCCCCTCCAGGCCGCTCATTCCTTGGCCCCAGAATGAGATCATATGGGTGGAAGAGAGGAGGCGAGAATGAGCAATAGCCCAGATAGTTCATTCCTGTTTTCTGTTCATACCCTGATATGGATACACCCTAAGAATTTCCCCAGGGGTGGGGCAAGAAGCCTTATGTAGGAGGGAAATTACACCCAAGGCAAACTCCCTCTGCCTCCACAGGCACCTTGTCCAGGTACTTCTGCCTTTCAAAAGCTCGCTGGCTCCCTTTCATTTCCTAGCACCTCTCTATGTCTATATGTCACGGGGAGGGGGGCGGTGACACTAGAGTTGTCAGGTAATCAGAGACAAGAACTGGATCTGGATAAAAAAGAAAAGCATCCATTAATGTGGTTTCAACCTCAAGCCTCAGAGATCCATTTGTCATAAACAGACTGGGAAGGATTTGCAAACTGCCAACACCTTCCAAAGTAGTAGCAGCAATTTTAGATGTACTTTAATAAAAGATACCAGTTATATCAAATGCCAGGTTTTCTGTGTTGGTTTGGTTTAGAGGTAGTACTTTGTTTGTTTGTTTGTTTTATTTTGTTTTTCTCTGTTTTATAGCTCTGGCTATCTTAGAACTCATTTATTTTTTTAGACTAGGCTGGCCTCAAACTTACAGAGATCTGCCTGCCTCTGCCTCCTTAGTGCTAGAATTAAAGGTATATACCACCACAGGCCGGCTTTGTACTGGTTTATTGTACCTAAAATTGTATCAGCCTTGGGCAGTGCTGGTGATTGCATGGCAGCCAAAGGCTCTGATTAACAGAACTTCTACCTGTTGTATCACCCAGCCTTAGTTAATAATGTGATTATTTTGAAACACAGAGACTATGTCAAGACATTAGAATGAGACCCTTGATGAGAGAAAATCTGGGGAAACTTCAGTTTTTCTTCAGAAGAAGCTAAGACCCAGCAACACTGACTATCTTGCTAGAGGTCATGCCAGCCATACCCTGTGACTGCTATGATCATGCCATGGCCATGATAGTCCCCGTTACACCCTATTGTCTTGGCATAATTATCAATACTAATCTTTGTCCTTCTAGAAGGAGTTCTAGTTTGGAGGAAATATGTGATGTCACTCTATCTAAAATAGACGTCTTCCTAACTATGAATTCGTCCCTTTTCCCATTACACAACTCAGTCTCTTCTCTTTTCTTTGTGGTTCTTGAAATGGTTCCTCCTCTCTGAATCCATCTGTTATGTGTTTGCAAATTAGTCACTCTCAAAGTTTGGGTGGCTGTTAGTGACACTCCAAACCCAGACTTCCCAAACTATGTGTCCTTTTGTTCCTAGGAGGATGAGGAAGCAAGATACCAGAGGAGTGGGATCAGCCAGGCACCAGGCAAATCCACAGTTTTGACCACACCTTAGACAACCATCCCTGTGCTGCACAGTTCTCAGTGACAGGGCTGTGACAAGCAGATGGCAGGGAAGATGGTGGCTTCTTATGGTTTTTGTTTATTGGTTGGTTGGTTTTTTTAAATGCACACAGAATTGAAAAGACATGCAATATAAAATCTCACCCATTAGGCTCTGAAAGTCCCCTGTGTGTCCAGATGACTCAATATGAAACTCAAAGACTGATAATACTTTGAGATCCTCTGTGAGCAATAAAAGCTAAGCATGAGAAAGGAAGGGGTTCACACATGTATACACAAGAAAAAGAAAGATAGGAAGGAAGGGAAAAAGTCTTTTTCTCATCTTCCTAATGGAGTGGAAGATACCAGTACCCTGAATCTGTCTATTAATACCACCCTCCTGAATTTCCTACATGTATTGTAAGTTGGTTCCGTTTTTGTAATCATGAACCGGGAGGAACCAGCTGTGAGTTGGGAGGACCCACAGCTGTGCACTTGACTCACACCAGGGCTAGAGCGTGTGAAGCAGACCTTTCCATAACAGGGTCCATAGGACTTGGGAGCAACTTGTTACAATGAAAACCCATCCCCTGTAGAATTGGGAGATACAAATGCATCCTTTGTAGCCTAAGGGACTTGGTAATGCTGTTTAATTAAAAGTGTGCCATACTGATGAGTCGCTCCCTAATGAGTGCTCTTCCTGACAGCCTTGGAAATAACTACTCAGCAAACGTTATTTAGTCTAGGATCAACAACACAGCCTCTGCTGCCAGCAAACGTGGGTTTGACTGGGTTCTACTAATGGAGAAGGTGAACTCTCCAGTGAACTTCTAAATCTCTATTTGCTTCCTGGCTCTAATTGCACAATGAAGACATTGGCCCCCGGTAGATACTACCAAGTCTTTAGGAAAGGGGAAGGCAAGAGATGGTACATATAAAATGCTCAACATAGAGCCTAGCTCATGAACCACAGTTATTATTATTTAAATGACTGGGCTCTTTTGAGAGCAAATGGCAAGTATTGCACAAGACAATGGGGCCTCCCCGATGAGTGAGGCCAAAGGTCTGTCCGGAGGATCCTACAGCCCAGGAGAGGCAGCTGATAAACATACAGATACTTATATAGGGATTCGAAAGTAGAATAAGGTAGAAAAGACCTATATTTAGATAATAATTTATTGATTTATTTACCGATTTACTTAAAGCACTGTCCATTTGCCAAGCGTGATTTCACTTACTACCGACAACCGAATGACCTGGAGAAGTAGCTGAAAGAGTGGATCGTTGCTCATAACCTGCTGCCCTTACCATGTGCACGTCTGTACACTCTTGCTTACTCATCCCACCGTGTGTTGTAGACTATAGAATGAGAATGCAGACTGGACCCGAGATAAAAGCCTTTCAGGAGCTGTCCTGGCTCCATCCACTGGGGACATCCCCTCTCTTCTACTCTCACTGATGTCACAGTGGTTAATCCAGAAAGATTCCCACAATTCTAGGAAGAAAAGGAAAAGAAAGAGAATTCAGATGACATAGAGTTTTTTTAGCGGTTGCTATTTATGTTGACTTTGAAGCACGGATATCCTCTGCATACAGAGGATAATGGTCCTAAGGTCACTTCTATTGAGTGACCTTTACCTAGGTTGGTGAAAAGATGATCAACGGCTTGGTTCTGGGTCAGCTCTTGAGGAAGAGATTATGACGATCTCTAAGGGGGAAAATAAAGCTTGCTATTGCTTAGCTTTATCCTCCACTCCTCTACCAAAGCAAACAGAGCCTGGGACATCATGGAATTAGGAAGCATGATTTCCTGAGGTCCAAGCCACCTGATCTGTGTCCACTTAGTCATTGGTGGTCAAAATCTGCCAAGACTATTACCCCCAAAAGGGCTGCTCAAAAGGGCTGCTCTCCAAACCCCTGCTTATCTGAGTAGGAAGATCTTTGTATTGTAAGTTTCATTACACACTTTAATTCCTGTCCTCTGTGTGTGTGTGTCTATGTGTGTGTGTGTCTATGTGTGTGTGTGTGTGTCTGCCTGTCGATCTGTCTCTCAGTCTCTGTCTCTCTCTCTCACTCTCAGGGAGGGGGTTGGTACCAGGAATTAAACCCTCGAGCATGCTCAGAAAGAGTTCTACTTGGTCTTTTTTGTATTTTACATTTCAAGACAAGGTCTCACTAAGTCACCCAAGACAGCCTGGAACTTTCTCTGTAGGTGAAGCTGCCTCCTGTCTTGTGATCTGCCTGCCCTGGGCTCTTGAGTAGCTGGACTGAGAGGTGTGCAGTAGGCTTTGGTAAAGCCCAGATTTCATGGAAGTGTCTCTTCATGTGGAGGTTTCCGCCCCGCAGCTTGATCTCTGTTTATACTGACTTCCTATATGAAATGACTCTTGGTTGAAATGGGTCACATAACTCATCAGGGCAATGAATTTGTACGGAGCATCACTCAGGGCACTCCACTAGCTGGGGCCAGAGTTCTGGACAGAGATAGGGATTCTGGGATGGGCGAATCTAGTTGTTTAGGAAACACAACTGAGGGGCGAGGAATTGAGATCAGGCAGGCAGGAAGCTTGTGAAGAAGCACAGCAAGCAGTCAAAGAAGCGGTTTGGGGCCAATTCCACAGGAAGCGTGAAGCCAATGCAGGCCACACCCCATGCCGTCCTGATGAGAGCCACTGGAGCTGGAGTACCTACGCCAGCCTCCACATTTGTTTCCCATTGGTTGAGCATTTCTCCCAGGGAACATCAGTTCTTAGGCACCTCCCTGAGCCCTAGGCAAGGTGGGCTCTCAGCCGGCCAACAAAGATGTTTGTCACCAATAGCTAACCATATCGATGGGGCCAACACAAAATGAAAATATGTTGCCTTTTGCCAAGGGCACAAAAATATGACACACGAATAATAATAAAACTCAGAGAGAGAAACTGAGGTTCAAACTGAAGACTTGAAAAGCAAAGCAGCCAGCCACTGCCTCTTACCTCAACCTCAGTCTAAAATGGCGATCCTGCCTCCAGGAATCTCAGAATGAGACTGTGTGTGAGAGCTGTCTCCTCCTGTATTATAATCCTCTATAGGACTGGGATTAAAGGTGTGCCATACCATGATTAAAGGCATGCACCGCCCGGTTTCTATGGCAACTGGTGTGGCTACTGAGATTAAAGGTGTGTGTTATCAGTGCCTAGTTTGTAAGGCTGATCGGGGGGCTGTTTTATTTTCAGATCTTCAGACAGGCTTTATTTAATCAAATACAATTGAAATAACCACTACAAAAATATGTTCCAATTAATATAAAAGTTTCTTCCTTTTGCTCACAGTCTTCTGATTTGCCATGTGTTTTTTTTTAAATCACTTATGATTTAATGCCACCCTAAGTAAAAGAAAATTCAACATTTCAGTTGCTAGCATGAACCTTCCCTTTCATTTCTACAATACCAGCTCAAAGGCAAACAAAGGAGCATTGAACCCATATGCTAAGTGGCCAAAAGTACATGATTTGCATATTCCTTTCTAACTAGAACAATAGAAACTGCTCAGAACCAAGTCAACGGCTTTTATGTCGCTTCTTTTGTTTTTAATTGAAAAGTCATACAATATATTCTGATCACAGTTTCCCCTTCCCCGCCCCATCTCCTCACACATCCTCCCCCTCCCCCATCTATTTCCATGCCCTCTCCCCCCACCCCCTCCACTTCTCTCTCCTTTCTCAAAGAATAAAATATTATTTCTTGATTAAACAAGCACTTCCAAGATTCTCTGCCGCTGGCTTCTCAATGAGAGGGGGAAATTGGCAGCAATGGGGGCGAGTTCCCCTTTGAGGCTCCACTTCCACAGCCATCTCTTGACCGAGGCAGGTAGTAAAATGAGTGAGAATGAGGTTAAGCTCCTTATCTACCAGGATTCTTAGAAAGCCTCTGGCTTCCATGATGGGGGCAGGTTCGCATTGCATCACGGAATGGAAAGTGTGGCTTCCTGGGGCAACCAGCTCCCTTTCCCTCCAGAGCTAATTGCGGTGTAGACAAAGCCCACTTTTCTTGAATTCCCCTGAAAGTCCACGAACTCTCACATGTGGCAGACACACAGATAATGGATGCTCATGGTAAATGTTCTCTGTAAATAGGGTAGCAAGGACGTACAGGCATAAATATTGTACACTTTCGGTTCTTTCACATATGCACTGGCTTTTTTTCTAGTTTCTTTTTTAATTTACCCGTGTGTGTGTGTGTGTGTGTGTGTGTGTGTGTGTGTGTGTGTGTGTTGTCTACATGTATGTCTATGCACCATTTACTTGCATAGTGCTCACAGGGGCCAGAGGAGGGTGACCCTGGAACTGGAATTATAGATGGTTATGAATTACCTTGCATGTGTTATGACATCAGACCTAGGTCCTCTGGAAGAGCAACCAGTGCTCTTAACTGCAGTGCCATTTTTCTAATCCCCCAAATTAGACTTTTAATGTGATGGCAGAAAGTCCTCAAGGCCACTAAAGGGCCCTATGCAAGAGCACAGGTGGCCTGCCTTGAGGTGGGCTTTGCACACGTGAAGGAAAGATGCAGGGAGATGGGAAAGAAATCACGGAATGTGGAAGGTGGACTCGTGAGGAACACTAGCAGTCAGCAGACACCTTACTCATGGAGAGGTGTGCACAGCAGGCGTCTGGGCAGCCAATGGCCCTGATTGCCAGAGGAACAGGCCATGCCAGTAGAAAGGACACACAGAGAGGTGGGGAGCACAGTGCATGAAGAGCTGGAGAAGTGGTTTAGCTCGTGCTCTATCCTGGAGATTCAGGGGAAGGCGATGAAATGGAGATGAGGATCGTGAGGAAGAAAGACACAGGTTGGGTTGAAAATCCTCTTCATCAAAACTGCTTGAGAGCTGGGCAGTGGTGGTGTACGCCTCTGCCTCGGAGTGCTGGGATTAAAGGCCTAGGCAAATCTCCTTGCTCTGGGCCCACACAAAGAGAGTTATGTCAGCATTTAAAATCACTACACACACACACTTGAAGCCTACAAAGGTTTTTGTCAAAATACCATCTCTTTTCTAGTCCTGTATCATTTAATTCTCACAGAAAAAAAAAACTAACTCCAGTTAAGTGGTCTGTCCATTTTCACAGACGGGAAATGAGATCAGGAATTAATGAGTAACTTGTCTAATACTGCCAAGGTATAAATGGATTTGAACTTGGATTTTTACTCTTCTCAGTTTTATTTTGTATGTATGGGTATTCTATCTGCATGTATGTCTGTGTACCACATGCATGTCTGGTACCCATGGAGGAAGAAGGTGTCAGAGTTCCTGAGCTGGAGTTAGTTGTGACCTGAGGGTTGAACCTGGGTCCTCTAGAAAAGAAGCCAGTAAACTTAACTGTTGAGCCCCCTCTTCAACTTCTTGATCTTGAATTATTTAGATGCTAATCTAAGACCCTTTCCCTTCTACTGACATTTCTAAAGTTGAGTGCATATGAGAGTCATCGAAGGGTTCATTTTGTGCACAGTGCATGTTCCCAGGTCTCACCCCCAGACACTGGGTCAGCAAGTGTAGAACAACCCCTAAGTACCAGGACATCAGCACACCATCCCTTGACTGGTGCAGGTCATCTGTAGAAGTTATAGTAGCAGCCCTGAACTCCATTTCTCTACATAATATGGTGATTCTTGGAGAGCCACTGGCAAACAGGAATGGGGAAAGAGGAGATTGGAAGGGCTGCAGACACTCTGGCCATGTGGAATTGAAGGAGTTGGAAATCCCCTTCCTTCTTCATCCCGGCAGTCTCAGTAAAATGTCTGACAGTGCCGACACCATGTCTAAAATTCTCCTTGCACAGGGACGCCCCTAGATGTCTTCTGCTTTTGTGCAACCAAGCACACATGCTCAGCTGGCTGACTCTCCAACAGGAACTCGGCTCCCGGACAGTTACTCCCAAGACTCTTTCTTTGGCTTCATTTCATTACTGGACACAGCCCCACAGCAATGCATTTATCCAAAGATGCTTTAAGAAATCCTTGGCCTTCCATAGAGACTTTCCCTAAAATCTTGACTCCTGTTTGGACTCCAAAAACCCTGGATGAGCCCCAAAGTTGGATGCCTGGTCTGGTTATTTTTGCTTTTAAGCAGTAAGGCAAAGCCAGAGGCGTAAGACACCGTACAGCAATGTGCCTTCCAGTGAAGAACATTAGGACTCAATAGCAGTGCTTGGAGCTCATTAAAATTCAATCGATCATCCAGGTAGGGACTCTCTCTCAAGGTTTAGATCTAGCTAAAGAGAAAGAATGTCCAAGGTAGGCTAATGTTTCAAACTCCAGCTCTCCCAAATCCCCCAAGAGACATAAAAGGAAACCTACAGATAAAACCCTTTGCTCATTGTACCCACGACTTGTTTGCAAGCAATTGTGTCTGCCCTGCAATGCTCCCCAGGGTCATGGCACTTTTAAATGGGTATCTGTAAGGCGACACACCCAGTCATTCACCCACCCAGCTTACTGGGAGTTCAGTGTCTTTGGCTGAAGATCACATCGCTCTTCTTTCTCTAGCCCAGCCACTGCTGCTGGTGACTCTGCCTCTCCTTCCGTGAGGTGCAGCTTCCGGGACAGGTCTGTGGCCACTCCGGTGACCCAGATTTGAGCACAGTTGCTGTCCTTAAGTGTTCTTCCACGAGTTCACCATTTCCAGAAAATCAAATCCCATTGACAGCTCTGCCACTATCCCAGCCGAGCTGCTCAGATGAAAGACAGACTGTTGACTCACTCAGAGCTGGAGGCCTGGAGCTGAGGTTCCAAAGAGACAAGCTCATCATCTGTGGTGTCTGCATGTCTCCTCTGTCCCTGGGAGGTAGGGAGCTGGGAACCAAGATCTTTGCCATTGTGCCACTGGTTGTTGAGTTATAACCAGAGCCTGCTATGTATGCAATGTGGACTCCATTCAACTCGAGGGCCCACTCTCCATGAAGTCCCCGCAGGTCTGAGATTTTCTTCCCTTCTCTTCCTGCTGCCCCTCTTCTCTTCTGCTCTCCTCTCATGCTGCAGATCAAACCCGGAGCCTCTCATGGGCTAGACAAGCAGTTTTCTTCTTCAACAGAGAGGGAAACCTGAGAAACTGTAGCACCATAACGTGCATCTTAAATCTTTCTATAGAGCAGGCGAAGAGCTGGCTTCTGTGTGGCCTGGCTCACTCTCCTTGACTAGGTCACAGGTCATCTGTGTAGGCCCCTTCATCGCCAGAGAGCTGGCTTCATCAGGCCCCTCTCTTCACTTGTCATATGACCATCTTGACAGCACTCCAGATTCCCTGATGTCTGAGAGGGTCAGCAGGAGGCACGTTCTACTGATTAGATTTGCTGACTCGGTGGAACACTATCATTTTGCACTTGTGAGGCATGGGGACAGAAAGACCTGTTGATAAAATCTAGTGAGACAAGAGCATATCCCCTGCTAAAAATGCAAGCCATTGTCCAGTGATGATGACATAAACCCAAACAGCATTTGTGTCCTATCTTGGGAGCTGGATACAGTGACTCATACCTATAATCCTAGCACTTGGGAGGCTGAAGCAGAGGGCTTGCTGAGAAATTGAGACCAGCCTGGGCTATAGTGACACCCATCCCTGGCCAGAGGAGTTTGAACAGCAGAGTTTCCTGAATTTCTCAAGTTGAGAGGAGAGCCCCCATGGCTCCTTTATATCAACCAAGCACATGAGTGAGGCTTTGTAACACGGATGGATGTCCCAGATGGCAGCTGCATGGATCATAAGGTTGCTTTTCTTTGCTACTTTAGCAAGATGACAAGACGAGAATTATAAAAACAGCACAGACACAAAATGCATCCTAACTGCCCCAAAGCCTGGCCAGGACATCAGTGTTCTGCTGCCGTGAAGAGATACCACGGCAACTCTTAGAAAGGGAAGGATGTCACTGGGGCTACCTTACGGTTTCAGAGGTTCAGTCCACCATCATCATGGTGGAGAGCTTGGTGGCATGCAGACAGAATTATCTAAGAGTTCTACATCCAGATCTGCAGGCAGCAGGAAGAGAGAAACTCTGGGCTTGAAATGGGTTTCTTGAAACCTCAAAGCCCACACCAATGACACACTTCCACCAAGACCACACTTTCTAATCTTTTGAAATAATGCCACTCTCTGGTGACCAAATCTATGAACCTATGGGTGCCATTCTTATTTAAGACAGTACACTGATGTTATCACGGCAGAAGTAAGTTAGGTTACACACTAGACAGCTACTTACTTCTGCTGAGCCTTGTCAAGGCAGTTCCCTGTTGACCTGGTTTTCTGTCCCACTAGGTCCCATAGCCATTTAGTCCCAAATAAACACACAGAGGTCTACTTTAATCATAAACTGGTTGGTCTAGTAGCTCAGGCTTCTTATTAACTCTTATAACTTATTGTCTGTGTTAGCCACGTGGCTTGGTACCCTTTTTGGTGAGGCAGTCACATCTTGCTTGCTCTGTGTCTGGCTTCCTTTTCAGCTGGGTGATGGCTGCAGACTGAATCTTTCCTTTCCCCAGAATTCTCCTGTTCTCATGGCCCCGCCCTACTTCCTGCCTTGTCACCCCACCTCTACATCCTGTCTGGCTATTGGCCAATTCGTGTTTATTTAAAATACAAGTGACAGGATACAGACCATTGTCCCACAGCAGTTCCCTATGTACTAAGTCATCAGGAAAGCTCTCTAGTGGAAAACCAAGATTCAGTATTTCTGTTTGTGGTTTTTGAGATGTCTCATTTGGCAGCCCAGGCTAGAACTCAACATATAACCCAGGCTTTCCTTAAACTCACCTGAATCCTTCTGCCTAAGTATCCTGATTACTGGGATTACAAGTGTGAACTACCGTGATGGGCAACAAAAATCTTTTTTTTTTTTAACATTAACGGTAAAAATCTCTTTCACAGTATCCGGAAAGCAAATCTCAGGCACGGTCTGGGGTGTGGGGGAGTGCGTACTTCGAAGTGATAGGTAATATCATTTTAGAAAAGTGGACTCTCCTTTTTCCCAACTTAAAGACAACATTGGCAGGGACGCAGCTGCCAAGAGTCTGGGTAATCTTACTGAGGGTTCGGTTTCTAAGTGTGACCTTATACTAGCAACTGCCCCTGGTTAACAAGGAAGCAAGCCGCACCAGGAACTTCAGCTTCCATAACCCCAAAAGACAATCCTAATTACGTAACAGGTAAAAGCTGCCCTTGTCGTCAGGTCGCAAGCAGCTGAACAGCAGCCTGCCTTCTGCCTGCTTCCCAAATCCAGCAAGCGCTGACCTCACCCCCACACTCTTTTCGCCATCCCTTCCTTCTTTGTCGAACTTTTATTTTCTGTCCTATGCTGTGCTTGATGGAAGAATCCATATTTCTCTTTTCTCTCTCACTGTTCAACCCAGTGGCATCTGGTGTCTGTCCCCACTACCCACTTAAAAGGATCCCTACCCCACTCCCCATCTCCCCATCCACTGAGTGGTGGTAGTGGTGCCTGCATTTAATCCCAGCACCTGGGGGGCAGAGGCAGGCAGATCTCTGTGAGTTCGAGCCAACCTGGTCTACAGAGCAAGTTCCAGGACAGGCTCCAAAGCTACGGAGAAACCCTGCCTTGAAAAACAAACAAGCAAACAAAAATCTTTACTTAGAACACCCATAATCTAACTGTAAAATTCTCCCTTCTTGCGGTTTATGAGATCCATGCTACTCTGAACTTCTTGCTTCCCTTTCTATACTGTGCCTTCCTGGGACTGATTCAAACTTCTGCTAAATGTATCAGACTTTTAACTGCTTGGGGAATCTTCATTAAAAAAAAACAGACAAACAAACACAGCAAACAATCAAAACCTGTTTTTTTTAGCTTTATCTTCATGTTACACAAAAACTGAAATAAAAATTGCTCACTTTCTCTTTAAGATAGAGAAAATGTCCTGCTGGGTGTTCATTGGCTAAGACTTAGGGGGCCAAGGTCAATGTGGATAAAAGGGACACCCAAGATCAGCCAGGGCCCAGAAAATTCCAGGGCCCCACTGGAAAAACCCTGCAACTGCTGGCTCCCTTTATTCCCTCACAAGCCACGCTAGCCAGCATCCTAAACACCCCTGCTTCCGAATCACTATCTCTAAACCGTACAGCTCCAAAGTCTCCATCTCTGTCAGTCATGTCTTTCCAGACACAGATGTGTGTGTGCAGTGGCCTAGATTCTCCCCAGACGACACCCCCACATGAAACCCAGAATGTCACATGTCTCATTAAATCGACCACTGTTTCATAGGGTTGTTTCTTAATTTCCTTTCTCACAATGACACCAGACTTCACCCAGTCTCCTGAGCTTCCTCTTGGGAGCCATTTCCTTTCCTTCTAACACTCAGCCTCTGTTCCTTTCTCTTCTCTTTGTTAATACCTTCCTCCCTTTTTCTTCCATGTTTCTGTTAACTGCTTAATTAAAACCCTTCCTATTTCTCATCTGGATAAAAGCTGTCCCTGTGGGGGAACATATCTCAAGACTCTTAGTAGATACCTGATACCACGGATGGTATCCAGCCTTATACATGCTTTGTTTATTCGTATATACACACACTTGCCTGTGATAACACTCAGTTCACAAGCTGGACACAGTAGGCAAGGAGCAATAGTAACTAAAAATAAAATGATTATCCTGCGATAGAAGCTGTCTAAGACACATGAATTATCTATTTCTGGAATTTTCCGTTTAACATTTTAGTACTTTAGCTGACACCATGGGTAAGTGGGGGGGGGGGGCAATTGTACTTGTATGGCTTTGTAATGGAGACCTTTCAACCTCCACTCCAGCAAGTTGAGGACTGGATGAGGCACACATCTGGAGCAGCTAGGACTTCAGGAAACCCGACGGTCTCGGCAAAGATGAGTCAGAGGCCTAGTAAAGAAAATCTAAAAATTAATAGCAGATGGACAAGGGAGGTAATGGTCACCATCCAAGAAGTATCCTGGAGCAGAAGGTGCCATCATGCCCTCTCTTCTGCAAGGCTCCTAAGAAGGCCCGAAGAAGGCAGGTCTGGGACCCAACAGGACACCACCTCAATGAACTGCGACCTCCACCCTCCTGTAGTTTATGATCGCCATGAGATTCCTCTTACCCTGGCTTGGCTCCCGTTTGGAATAGCCGGCTATTTGCAGAGAATGTGAAAATGTGAAGTGTGGTGTGGCTGTGCCTCCAGGGTGCACACTCAGATGCCCAAGCAGAGCTCACTCAGCTTTGCTTTCTTTCTTAAGTCTTCCCCCCGTGAAAACAAAGGAAACTCTTGTTTTGTGGACATTTAAAACATACCTGAGGATTTCCAATTCACTGAAAAGCCAAGCATCTCCAAGGACCCATCTGTAAGAGCTGAGATCATTTGAAGAGCTGGATACCAACAAAATCTCAGTTAAATTGAGCCAAACCACCCATTTTGATTGCTTGGCCAAGTTCAAATGTGTCCAAGGCATTAGAATTCCCAAATCCTCAGCAAATGCTCCTTTGGCGTGACCCGACGAGATCACTGGTATTTATTTATTATTTTTATACAAACGGAAAAAATTACACCCGAACCAGGAAACTTCCACAGGTAACTTGGTTAGAGAGCTGAATGGGACCCAAGAGAACGCTAAACAAATCTTCCCTGCCAAAGAGCAGCAAAAGCTTTGACTTTTTGCTCTGCATGCAGGTGGCTGATGGACTGTTTTATGACGGGGATAATTATCTCTGTCTTTCTCTCTTAGTTACCTACCAAAATAAACTGTGCAAATCCCGACATAGTAGAAGGACTCCATCATCAGCTGGCAGGCCAGGCCTTAGCAGGGCTCCATAGCCCCGGGGAATGAAGTTGCTAAGGAAGATAAGTCGGTCGGTCAGTCTGTGGCTCAAAAGGTCCTGTGTGCGGTACAGTCAGGGGCTCAGGAAGTGTCCTTGTCCTGCTCTCCTAGGGAAACACAGCCGAGTCCTGGATGGTGATCTTTTCTGACATCTTTGATGTAAATCTGGCACAGGCCAATCTTCATTCCCTCAGTACCAATTCTCTAACGGTCGGTCAAGCAGAGAGCTGCACTTGATTTATAATGTTCAAATGGGTATGCTCCATGATACAACAAGGTTGAAGAGAAAGAGAGGAGACACTCTTGGCTAAGGATGCTTTTGCTAATGGTTCAGCAATTCTATTTCCAGATACAGAATTGAGAATGAAGTTTTATCAGACTCCTTCATTTTACATATGACAAAACTGAGGCCCGGAAATGGTTGAATTGCCCAAGCCCCACACTGGGACTAGATCCAGGGCCTCCCAACATGCTGTGAACAGCCCCACATACTGCCCTCTGCTTGTGGCAGAATAGGGATCATGAAAGGTGGAGGACATGACCTACCGAGCAGCTACCTTTGATCCATCCCATCAAGGACCTTCTATGTAAGGATCAGACCTCAGGTGGATTAGACACGCAGGGAGAGATGGGGGAAATGTATACTTGGTGTCTGAGAGCAATGGAGTAGAAAATATGGGCTACAGAAACCCGGGAGCTTAGACAGTTTGTGCTGAGGACAGCCAGGAGAGCCACCTTCTTCAGTTTTGCTATTCCAACCTATACAAGCTAACACCAGTCTTACTATCTTGCTTTGATAGTCCCAGCAAACTTCGTCAGCCAGGTAATTATGGTCAGTGTATTACCTGTTCTTTTATTTAATTGCCACAAAGCTCCATTGTAGTTAGACTTTCCTTACCACTGCCAGCCCCAAATAACTACATAGAAACTTATTATTAATTATGAAAGTTTGGCCTTGTTTGACTAGCTCTTATAACTTAACCCGTTTATTTTAATCTACATTCTGTCTCATGGCCCGTTACCTCATTTTTCCGTACACTTCATGCTCTTGTCTCCTTGTCTGGCTGGCAACCTCGCCTTTCTTCTTCCCTACTTCTCTCCATCCCCAGAAGTCCGACCTAACCTCTTCCTGCCTAGCTATTGGCCATTTAGTTCTTTATTAAACCAATCACAGTGTAAAGGAATATTCCATAACACTCCACGAGGCAAATGTTTTTCTCTAAGCCCTTTTATGTATGAAGAGATTAAGGGTCTGAGGGGTCAATGAAGCCACCTGTGATGGATGGCAGCTAATAAATGGCAAAGATCACTGAGTAAAACACTAGCCCTTCCTAGCATGAAGAGAAACTGGGGGTGGGGTGTAACCCACGAAAATTCACTATCTCCCTCTTTTGGAGGCTGGAAGTTGAGATCAAAGTCTGCCAGGGTTGGTTTCCTTTGAGGGCTCCTCCTCCTTCTCCTCCTTCTCCTCCTTCTCCTCCTTCTCCTCCTTCTCCTCCTCCTCCTTCTCCTCCTTCTCCTCCTTCTCCTCCTTCTCCTCCTTCTCCTCCTTCTCCTCCTTCTCCTCCTTCTCCTCCTTCTCCTCCTTCTCCTCCTTCTCGTGGAGCTCGCTCTGTAGACCAGGCTTGCCTCAAACTCACAAAGATCTGCCTGCCTCTGCCTCCTAAGTCCTGGGATTAAAGGCGTGCGCCACCACTGCCCAGTGGGACCAAGGCCTTTTATGGGGACCTTTGGGGAACATTTAACATCCAAGCTGGAATCAGTCACGTGCATAACTATGTGGTAGTTTACCCCTTAGATCCATGTGCTGTGTATGTTTTGTGGCAACTTAAAAACACAGCCCCTCATGAGTTCACTTAGAGATGAGACTTCATCACCTCGACCTTCTGAGACTGCAGGTCTTGCCTTAGCTACCACATTTCAAGTAACCATGGCCATTAGCATAAATATTCCCATTACTATTTTATATCACCCTACTATTAAAAGCAGTAACGTCATGTCTCCTAGTTACTCTAATCACCGTTGATCTCCTCGTGTCCAGAGTACACCTGGAGATGGGGACCCAGAAACTTTTCAGAAGAGTGATGCCATGCTAAAGTTATTCCTGGTGCAAAATGCTTAAAACTAAAAAGAAATACATGCATATAAATGCAATACCTTGCTTGTATAGACATTCACTGCTCTGGAAAACCATAGGAAAGTCCCCATTAAAGTTAAAACCTGCACACGTATCACCTAGCCAGTGCACCTCTGCCTCAGTTTATGTCAACACAGATAGGGGAAGGCAGATAGCAGTGTTATTCAATAATGTCCTAGCATTAGAGAAAACTTCACTGTGCATTGTTAGCAGTAAGGCGACGGGCGTGGCTGCTGTGACCACACACTAGAAGACCCACACAAGGGCAGCTCCAAGCTCTAGGCAGCAGAAAGAGCACTGGTGAATCTTCTCAATGCACTTGGTGTGGTGCCGGATCTGCTTCTGCCAATTTACACATAAAGAAAACCAGGAAGAGAGACTGTAAGCTGGGATGTCACCTCCCAGCAGCCCACTGCTGAGAGGAAATTTAAACAGGAAAATGCTATAATCACTAAGTGGGGACCCAACAAAATATTTCTAATACTTTTTTGCTTTGTTTACGTAAAGATTAAAAAATGGTGACAGGTATTACATGTAATTAATTTTTCTTTTACTTTCAGTGTGTATGTGTGTGTGTGTGTGCGCGCGTGCATGCGTGTGTGTGTGTTTCTGAGATTGTTGGGAGCTGTAAAATAAAAGATTTACATTATGTCAGATAGTATATTTTTCCGATAATAAATTTGAAACACCCCCCACCCCAATATGGGGTGTTGAAGGTAAGGGTGTATACTTAAGAACTATATACTTAAGTCCTACATACTTAAGAACTATAGCTTACACCAAAATCCTGGCAAGCAAAACTTCTATCTGGCTTTGGGACCATCGAGACAGTCACGGTTTCACACTGGAACATGTGACACCGGTAGAATTGGTCCCCAGGCCTAGCCTCCACGCCAGGTTTCAAGGGTCTTGATGTCCTGGGCATACACCTCTCAGCCTTCAAGTCTACTTCCATCCCATACCTACCACTCAGGAAGGTGAGGCAGAGGGAAAGGAAGGGTCTAGAATCACTGGACTGGATTACTAATGCCCTCTAAGTTGGCACGTGGTATTGAAAGGCAAGCATGGTCTCCACGTTCACACTAACTCTTGGCCCGAGATTCATTTAGAAGGTGCATGGCTGGCATGAACTCAGAATCCAAAGCCCATGGCTCTACAGAGAATCTTCCTTGCCTGGAGCTAAGGTCAGCACTGCTTTCTGTAGAGAAAGGGTGGTAGAGACCCTGGCGGCACAGGTCTCCAGTCCCAGCTGCGGAGGAGTCTGGGGAGGCAGACCACCAGCTCCAGGCCAGCCCAAGGAACTGAAGCCTGGCTCAGTAAGAAGTAAAGAAGTCTGGAAATGCAGCTTATTAGTAAAGCATTCCCCTACAAGCATGAGCCCCAAGGTTTAATCCGCAGTACTGAACAGAAAATTTAAAAAACATGTGTCGGGAGATTTCACTAAAACTTCCGAGGCTCCCAACACTGCTGCGTGCCTTTTTCTGGGTGTCAAGTATATTACTCACAACTGATTAAGGTCTACGTACCTTTGTTGTGTATCATCTTCTCTATGTATGTTACACACACACACACACACACTTACACATACAAATATGATTATGTAATTCCTGATGCTGTACTCTCCGACATCCACAAACAGAACCCAGTCCTAAGTGATTGCCTTGTAAACACAGACGGTTTGGCCGTTAGAATTTGTGCAGGTGTGAGGACCTTCAGGGACACGAACAGGATGCCGGGAATAGACCTGTAGCTCCCTGCTGGCTCTCTGCTCCGTTGGGGGTGGAGAAGCTTGGGTAGCCATGCATGGATTCAGCAGAGCAAATGAGTCATAGGCGCTTGTCCCCTTGCCATTGCCACTGCAAATGTCTCAGAGGAAAATTCCTCGCCCTCCTCCTTGCCAAGAGGAGAAAACACTGTGTTTACGCAGCTAAAATAGCAGGAGGCTGTTACCATCCTTGTCGAAGCAGTGGAGACCAGCTCCCGTTGCCTTCTGCTCAGAATGCAGCCCTAGAAATGCTGGTCCCCCCTTGTGAGGACAGCTGAGAGGGTTCAGGAGAGAGTTAGCTTAGCAGTTACTGTGTGCCAGATCCATGCCTCAGGTTTGGGCTCCAACACCTACCTCATTTTGTTCTTGACAGGGGAACTCTTTACTCTTGCAAAGATTCAGATTGCCAATTCTCAAATAGATCTCTACATTGTATGTCTGGTTTAACTATCAGGGTTTTCCTAAAACTGTCTATTTTAATATGAGTCTGTATACATACATACATACATACACACACACACACACACACACACACACACACACACACCACTTCAAAACTGACTCTTACAGCTGTGAGGAGCTGAAAATAAAGTAAAATATTGGCTGGCCAACACTAGATTTTGAAAGCCAAGTTGATTTTTCCTCCAAATTAAAAAAAAAAATCAGAATCCAAGCTTTGTATCCAAACTGCTTAAAATTCATATTTCCAAATGTCCCTTTTCTCTCCTTGGGGGGAAATTTGAAAAACACATGGCTTGGGTGACCCTTACAAGCTACCGGTAACAGGTAAAGCAGGCCCTGGAGGTCACTTCAAACAGATTAACAGGAACATGGTGAACTGGTTTAAATGGGGATTTGAGGTGAGGCAAAAGGTGCACGAGAGCAGAAAGCAAGCTAAAGCCATGACTAAAGCCGTGGATTCTAGACAGTGAAGAGCCCTTTGACCCCCACTCCTGTCACATCGCCCACAGCTCAAGATGAACCTAATGTTCACTTTCTCTGAGTTCTCTCTTGAGACACAAGGTGCCCATCACTACACGTTTCACTTTGTCCAGAGTGCGAGCTGCTTACGGGTGGAACCGTGTTTTATGTGTCTTTGACATTTAAGTAGACGTAGCAGGAACTTTCTATGCTGATGTACATACGTGAGCAAATGAGTGGTGGATTCCCTTCATGACACTGTAGAGGTGACTTTCCCAGCTACCATGACGTGACCCTGAAAGTGACAAAAATGACTTGACCCTTTCCAGAGTTTTAAACACCTTTCCATTTCCAACTTGTGTCTTCAAGGTTGGTGAACTGTGAATCTCTGAGGGCAGACACTGGCAGAGAGGCACCCCAACATTCTTCAAGGGGAGCTATGACAAGAAGGAGACAGGCTGGCAGACTGCAGCCCTGGGACTATCCTGCAGCTCCAACGCTCCTTAAGAGAAAATGTGGGCGAGGGTGAGTACTGGCAGAAAACACGCTTCGTGTGATTCTCTTTTCTCCGGTGTCAGGAGGACCTGATCATCGCAAATGATGGGATGGTTGGTGTTCCAAGCCAGGAACTGATATCTGAGGAGAAAACACTCATTAGGGGCCTTCGGGTTGGGCTCTGTTTGGTGGGTTTTCACATGGCTATGCCAATGTGCACAGGAAATCAACTTCCCACCTGAAGGCTCTGTTGTCGTCACCTGGATACAGAGAGACTTAGGAGAGCAGGTGCCTGGGCAAACCGAGAAGAGTCACTAGGACTATTCAGAGTGAATGGCCCAGCAAGGAAGTAGCCTCTCTCTCTCTCTCTCTCTCTCTCTCTCTCTCTCTCTCTCTCTCTCTCTCTCTCTCTCTGTGTGTGTGTGTGTGTGTGTGTGTGTGTGTGTGGTATCTTTTCTGTGCTGATCATGCTGAATTACTCCATTCATATTAAAGCACTCTACAAGAAAACTGACTTGCCCTTGGGTAGCAGCAATTCAGATTGAACTGTCCAGCTGTTTCTAACGGTTCGGGCCTATGATACCAGCTCCTTGGGAGGCTGAGGCAGGAGGAGCAGAAGTTCAAGACCTACCCGGGTCACAGAATGAGGTCAAGGCCAGCTAAGGAAACTTAGCAAGACTGCTTCAAAGTAAAAGGAGGACTGGGGGTAGAGTTTGGTGGCAGAGTGCTTGCTTAGCATGAGGGAAGCCGTGGATTCAATCCCAAGCAACACACACACACACACACAGGAATATCAATGCATCTATCTAAATACAGATTCCTAAAGGCTCTTAAAAATAAACAAATAAACTTGTATGCAATTATACCCATTGACTGACTCCTAAAAGTGGCAGGGATCATGGCGTGGTACAGTGTCCCTGGAAGTCATATGATGTGGGAGTGTCATATATCAATCTGTTGATTTCATTGGCTAAGCAATAAAGAAACTGCTAGGCCCATTGGATAGGCCCACCCTTAGGTGGGTGGAGTAAACAGAACAGAATGCCGGGAGGAAGAGGAAGTGAGGTCAGACTCCACAGCTCTGCTCTCCGGAGCAGACGCCTCAGGGGAGACGCCATGCTACCTGCTCCAGGGAAGACGCACGCTATGAAGCTCCGACCCAGGATGGATTTAGGCTTAGAATCTTCCCGGTAAGCGCACCTAGGGGCGCTACACAGATGATTAGAAATGGGCCAGAGCAGTGTTTAAAAGAATACAGTGTCCGTGTAATTATTTGGGGCATAAGCTAGCCGGGCAGGGCAGGCGGCTGGGGTGTTTGGGGACGCAGCCCCGCCGCCGCTCCATATTACTACAGTCATAGAGAGCTATATTTTGGATCTCACTCTCCTATTTAATAGTGTCAGCTGAGAGGCAGCTACTCGGCTTCTTTAGATCCCTGCCCCAAAACTTATAAAATGGTGATGGGGTGGGGCTCTTTTGAGGCTGAAAAGTGATGTGCTCTAGAGGAAAAGCTAGTTCTTCTGACTGGACACCGGACAGCTACTTTCTGTGTTACACAGAACAGCACCAACTGCAGACAAATAGCAAAACCACCGGACAGCCACAACACTCAGAGAGATCTAAATTAACTATTAGAGTAAATAAAAAGTTCACCCCGGAAGTCATTAAAAACCACTTGAATTTTCACACTACTATGGTGTTTTAAGATAAAGTAATGACTTCTTTAAAATCCCTGTAGTTCTGCAAAAGCCAACCTGGGGTACAGAGTGAGCCCCTGTCTTAAAAACAAACAAAATCCTTCCATAGTGTTAGGATGTTAGGGCAAAAATCTGTCACAGAACCAAACACTTCAGAGGTTTTCATTCAGCTGAAACACAAATCCAAATAGGAATAATTTACTAAAAATTGGAATATTTGCTAAAAACTTCCAAATTAATACAACATCAACTTCTTTATAGCTAGGGCACCAAACATTAGCTTGTCTAGCTTTTTTAATAGCTACTTGGCCAGATCTACTAAAACAAAAACAGAGACCGAAAGTAGAAGAGACAGAAGCACTCTCTGCCGCAGCCAGTGCTTGGTTCCATTTGAGCCCTGGGATAAACATCAGCACTGGGCTGTTTCAAATGCATGTTAATCTTCAGCTTTGGCATGTGAGACCCCAAATCCAGACAAGTTCACTGCTGGGAATCTCCAATGCACTTTAGTCAAGTTGTCTTTTGAGAATCTATTCCAAGGCTTCTGGTAGATCTTTTTTCCTTATCATTGAATTTATTTCAACACTCCAAAACATGTATATAAACACACACACACACACATAACACACATACAACATTCACACACACAACATACACATTCACACACAACACACTAGCTTGCATACACACACAACACACACAGAGACACAACGCACACGGACACACACACAAACACACACACACACATGTACACACGCACACCACTCCATACTAGCAAAAGCAGCATGTAATACTCAGGCTTTACTTCAAATCATGCAAATTTTCATCTTTCAGTTAGTGGAATTTAAATATTTGGAAATGGTTATCATTACCTAAAGAACAAGGGCATTCGTTCATCGCTATGTCTACTTCTAAAGCAAATGTTTCTATCGCTTGTGGGGAAGAAGGAGCATGCATCTCTCAGATCTGCCAGG